>NC_056745.1:1023320366-1023392866 GCF_019279795.1 Protopterus annectens | reverse complement strand
ATTAACCTAATGACAATACCACAGGTCAGTAAATAAGTTTGGGGGAAAACGTTTATTATTGCAGTCGTAGTAGTTGGCAATGGTATCTCTGTATGGCTTTTTGGAGATTTGTCAACATTTTTGAATGTGTTCTTGATGAAGGGTTATTGGGTTATCATTAAGAAACTGCTGAGTACAGAATGTCTCTGGAAGTTTATTATGGTAAATTCTGCTATGAGCTGTTTAAGCATTTCATTCTGTACTCCTGGATTTGAGTCTCTGTTGTCTCAACTTGCTTAAAGTGATCAAGTTTTTAGTAAGATTGTGTCATCTTAAGAGCAACCCAACAAGTCCGTTCCTGGTGGTTTAAAGCTTTGCACCTTTTAAACAAACTAGTCCGACTTTGCTAAATTCAGGGACAATCTTCAGCATGAGACTTTTGGACAGTGTCAGGGTTAGATCCCAAGGTGTAAGTGAAGAAGGTACATCTTTGGTTTGGCAGAATATGGCTTTTTTTCTAAAGCTGTCATTGAAGGGTCTGACGCATAGTTGTGAGTCGGTGTAAGCAAGATGTGTCAGAACCACATGAACTGTAAACTGTAAAAATACGTTTTTGTAAACACTACATAAAAAGGATCTTCACAGCTCACTGAGCAATAAGACAAGACACGCTGATCTGGCAGCGAAACCGCATGGTAGGGGTTTAACGGAAAAGTACCAAAAATATTAAAGAGGAGGGGTCCTAGGATGGACCCCTGTGGGACTAATGTTGTGTTGGTCTCGTATTGAGATAGGCAACCTTGTCATTTTACGCATTGTTGTTTATTGGATAGGTAGCTATTAAACCATTGTGAGGAGGTTGGTGAGCAGCCTATTTCAGATAGGTGTCAAAGTAGTTTGGTATGTGAGACTGTGTCAAAGGCTTTTCACAGGTCTAGTAGTAATATGTAAGTGGGTAGGTTGGAGTCAATGGGTTTGTTTACTGTCTCAGTGAAAGAGATAAGGGATGTTCTTGTGCAGTGAGCTGGTTTGAAGCCATGCTCTATGGATGTGAGGAGATTATTACGTGGTGGTTTAGTAATTTAATGTGTATACATCTTTCGAGCAATTTGGATAGGGGAGAAAGAATAAAGATAGGTCTATAGTATGTAAGCTCATTAAATTTACCTCCTTTGTGAAGGGGGGATTCTAACTGATTTTTTTCCAGGGGGTAGGGACATAAGATTCCATAATGGATTGATTAATAAGAATGTTGACTGGGTAGGTGACAGCATCTGTAGCAAGTTTTAGGTATTCTGGGGGAAGATTGTCAGAGGAAGATGAGCCTGGTTTTAGTCTGAGTATGAGTTTACGAATTAAGATAGTGGGAACTGGTTGCAAAGAGAGAGGAGGTATTGTTGGATATTGGCTACGGGAAGGTGAGATGTTTTCAACCTTAATGGTTGTTTGTGGAGAAAGGGGGGATTTTTTTCTGGTTGTTGGAACTAGAGTTCAAGCCTAGGATTAATGTGGCTATGCTGTTAATGAAATGGGTATTGAACATATCAGCTATTTTGGTAAGTGTTTTGTCTGTGCTAGGGGAAAGATTTTGTGCAGAGCCAGGGGTGAGTAGTGATGTAATGGTTTTCCAGAAAGTTTTGGGTTGTATTTATCGCTGGTCAGTTGCTGTTAAAAGTAATATTTTTTTTATCTGTGATTACTGAATTTTTAGCTTTATTACACAGTTCCTTGTAGTTTTGCCAGTTGGTGTCATTTTTGTTTTTTATCCAGTCTTTCCAAGCTTTGTCTCTTGCTTGTAATATTAGTTTGGTAGCTTTGGTTTGCAAGGTGCATAATTAGCTTTTGTTCTTTTTGTTCTAACAGGGGCTAGGTTGTTGAGGGTGTCTAGGAATATTTTATTGAAATAGCTGACAGAGTCATCAAGAGGTAGAGTTTTTAATGGAGTCCACTTGAATTATTTTAATATGGTTTTGAACAAGTTTTGATTGAAATTTGTTAGGTTTCTGGATGTTTTATACATGTGAGTTTTGGGCTTTTAGGATTGATATTTATATGCAGGTAAATGATTCATAGGTTCATAGGTAGGTACTAGGCTATCGGTCCAAGGGCCTAGGTAAGCCTAGCCAACAAGGTTCCCTGGCTTACGTCACCCAAGAAAGTTAATTTCCTGTGATCCTCGAGGTGTATTTCCTATTTCCCATCCACTCATCAAGATTTTTCTTGAAGAGTGTTAATGAGGAACTTTGGTTGACATAGATGGGTAGCTTGTTCCAGAGTATAGGAAGTCTCTGGGACAGGAATCTATCCCTCCAGCATGTCCTGTTTATTGTGGTGAGAAGGTTTAGGTCCCTACAGCATGTAGCAAGGAGGGATTGGGATTTCTTTAGGTGTAGCATGTCCAACGGGTCTGGGTTTAACATAGCTTTATATGTTAGGCAGAGATCTCCACGGAGTAGGCGATATGCTACAGAGTAAAGCTGGAGTTTTTTGAGACGGTCAGTGTAGGGCATCTGTTTGAGGCCAGTAATCCTCTTTGTGAGGTACTTCTGTGGCCTTTCCAGCTGCTGCAGATGTCTTGTGAGGTACATTCCAAAAGGAGCGTTGTACTCTATAATGGGTCTAATGATTGCCGAGTTGAGGGAAACAATGACCTCTTTTTTCCTTAATGAGAACCCTTTTGTGATGAGATGTGCCACATAGAAGGATTTCCTGACTACTGTGGCTATGTGATTATCAAAGGAGAGACTACAGTCCACCTGGGTCCCAAGGTCTCTTATCACACATTCGGCATTAAGTAGACTGCCGTTTATGTGGTAGATCATGGGTACAGAGTTTTTACCAAAGTGGATGACAATGCACTTTTTGGCATTGAGCTTGAGGCCATGCCTCTGACACCAAGCATCTGTCTCAGTGAAGCCATTCTGTAGGATGTCCACATCATTTGGGGACTCGACTATGGCTCCTAGTTTGCAGTCATCTGCGAACTTTGTTAGCCAGAGGCCTTCTATGTTCGCCTCTACTTCACAGAAGTAGATACCAAACAGGAGAGGTCCCAGACTGAACCCTGTGGTACTCCTCTTGTCACTGGTTTGAAGTCAGATTTGCAGTCTGCAAGTTTTACAGTGTGGGTTTGTCAGTGAGTTGTTTGGCAACCCATCTTGTGACATAGGGATCTGTACCTAGTTTAGTGAGTTTAGCTGTAATTTCAGAATGGGGGATGGTGACGAAATCCTTGGCGAGGTCAAGATAGGCTGTGTCAACCACCTTACCCTCATCTACGGCTTTCGTTACCACTTCAAAGATCTCGATCAGGTTCAGAAGGCATGATCTGCCTTTCAAAAACCTGAACTGGGTGGGGTCCAGAGTTTGGAGGTTACCAATGTCTTTGTTTATGAGTTCCATGATGATACGTTCCATGGCCTTGCAGATCAGGCTCTTCAGGCTAATAGGGCGATAGTTCCCAGGATCAGTGTTTGCTCCCCCTTTGTGGAGTGGGATAAATGTTGCTGTGCGCCATTCAGTGGGCACAAAGCCTGATGTGAGACTATGACTGAACATGGTGATTAGGTGAGGAGCCAGTTCATTCTTTAGTTCATGTAAAATGCAGCCTGGATGTTTTCCAGTCCCATGGATGCTGTGCTTTTGGTTTTAGATAGTGCAGCTTTTACCTACATAGATGTGATTACAGGGACTCTGCATTCTTCCTGTATAGATATGGGCCCTTTAGGGGTGAGGGGGGGATAAAGTTAGCACTGAACCTAAATGCAAGGATGTTGGCAATATTAGTTGATTCTGTAATTTTCGTGGCATTGTGCTGTAACTCAGAGCAGATCTGGGTGTTGCCATTGAGATTCTTGACATAGCTATAGAATGCTTTGTGGTTGCCCTTAGAATCAGTGGTGATTTTGTTTTCGTAGCTAGCTTTGGAGGATCTTATAAGGAATCTCAGCTTCTTACTGACGGTGACCAGGGAGCTCCTCCACTCATGGGATTTTTCTCTCTTTTGCAGCAGTTTCTTCCTTCTGTTGTAGAGTTTGTTTATGGCAAGAGACCACCAGATTGGCTTCCTTTTTATGGAGGGTAGCATCTTGGTTCTATTTGGGATAGCACGATCCATGCACTCGTGTAAATTCTTATAGAGTGCATTTGTGTAGGATTCAGCAGTCATAACTGTATTGTCCATCTGCATGGGTGTCATGAAGATCACCACTTCTGTCTTAAGAAGCATGAAGTTGGCTTTGGAGAAATATTTTACCATGGTTTCCTTAATGGTGGGTGGGGGCGGGATGCGGATATCTAGGGTGATTAGCTTATGGTCAGATCTGACCAACGAAGAGTTGACTTCAGGTGTGGAACACCGGTCACTCATTTTGGTAATGACTATGTCCAGGATATTGCTGCCCCTGGTGGGGGTGTGGATAAGTTGATCCAGGGCATTGGAATTTATGAATTCCAGAAAGTGTTGAGCGAAGGAGTTGGTACATGTGTAGTTTTCCTAGTTAAGGGTGGGGTAGTTGAAATTGCCCATTATTAGGGTGTTTGGTTGAACCCTAATATTTTCCAGTATATCAAGAAAAGAGGAGTGGGAATCCTGGGGCATGGTGGGGGATCTGTAGCAAGCTACAATTTGGATTGCAGTTTTGCCCAGAGTTAGTTGCACTTGGATAACCTCGGATGCATTATGCTGCGCAACTAGCCTGGAGGTGTGGATTTGGTGTTCTGGTCCAGGTTAGATGGCTGAAAACTGTGGTATGAGTTATAGCCTAGTAATGCAGGGGTGCTCTCTAGAGCCTTGAACCAGGTCTCAGTCACTGCACATATATCGATGTTCTCCATTTTAAGGAGTGCCTCGAGTTAGTGCATTTTGAGATTTAGACTTCTAGCATTGAGTAGCATTACCCTCAGTTTTTGCTTGCCTGTTCCTGTTACGGTGGTGAATTTGTCATTTGAACCTTGCCTAAAAAAGGCACTATTGGGGCAGCAAGACCCTTAGCCACTATCCAGAATCCCAGGAGCGACTGGTGGAGGTCATCTCTGGCAAAGTATCGTGGTCTGTTGACCATGTGGTCCCAGGCAGACAGATACTGGATCCCATTAGAATGACACCAGAAGTTTAGCCAATTGTTGAAGTCAATCATTTTGTCCTTGTACTGCGGTATTATTCTGGGCGATGCCAGGATGCTACTCAGGGCTAGGGTCATACCTGACTGGGCTACAAGATTGGAGAGCTCTTCCATGTCTCTTTCCATGTAGTCCAGGGAGGTACGTCTCAGGTTGTTCACACCAACACGGACAATGACAGAGTCATATTTGTACTTGTTGTGGAGTGACCTGAGTGTGTGGGTTATGTGGCAGATTCTGGCACCTGACAGGCAGCTGACAGTAACCTTCTCCTTGGTTAGCCTGGTGAGTGGGACATCAGTGTGCCTGACTATAGAGTCACCTATGACTAGTGTGTTGGGTACGTTGTTTTGCCTTATGGGCTGTGGTTTATTGGCACACTGAGTCTGTGGGCTATGTGTCATTTGGGTTGTGTTGGGGGGTGGAGGTTGCTTGCATTTCTGCTTTGGATGTCCCTATTGCTTGAGCAGATTATTACTGATAACCTCTATGAATGTTTGTGTGTTTCTATGTGTGGATTTTGGTGGTGTAGGTTTAGTGGGACTATGTGATGAGTGTGGCGTGGTACAAGTGTTTACCTTCTCCTCTTGACTGTCAAGTTCAGTCTTGGTTGGAGAGAGCTTTAGCTCCAGTTTGGCTAGATAAGTGCATCTCTCACAGGTTGTGATGTTGGGTGGTAGGAGGAGAGGGTTGTCTGTGTACATAAGGCAATTGCTACATTGTCTCAGGATGCCCAGATTCATCAGATAGAAAGGAGAGAACACTGGGAGCTGACCCTTGGACATGCCTGAATAAAAAACTACTTTCCTCTAGACAAGTGAGGAAAGTGAGTATAAGAGCTGTTTTTCTCTAAGCAAGTGAGGAAAGTAAGTACAAAAACTGTTTTCCACTAGGTAAAGAGGAAGGTTGAGTGCTGTTGTAATCTGTAGCTTATTTAGTGCTAACAAGTGCTGAACAAGTGCTGAGCATGAATAAACAAATGCAAGTGCTAAAACTAAGAATCTGTACCTGGATCTTGTGGTAGATAGGGTACCTAGTGCTTACCACTCCCACTGATTATCTAGAATGCTTCCCTCCAACACAGAAAGGCTTGGGAACTCAGAAGCTTACAAACAGTCCTGGATACAGCAAATCTGTATCTGGACTAGACTAGTTACAGGAAAGGTGGGAAACAAGTGCAAATGTGGGCTTTTAAACCAGAAGGTTGAAAGAGATGGAAAAACTACCCAAACGGCCAATAAACTACAATTTCTGGGCCACAAACCACTCTTGTGGTAGATACGCTACCTAGTGCTTACCACTCCCACTGATAAGCTAGAAGTCTTCCCTCCAACACAGAAAGGCTTGGGAGGCTCAGACGCTTACAAAAAGTCCTGGATACAGCAAATCTGTATCTGGACTAGACTAGTTACAGGAAAGGTGGGAAACAAGCGCAAACGCAGGCTTTTAAACCTAAAAATTGAAAGAGATGGAAAAACTGCCCAAACGGCCAATAAACTACAATTTCTGGGTCAGACACCACTCTTGCGGTAGATAGGCTACCTAGTGCTTACCACTCCCATTGATAAGCTAGAAGGCTTCCCTCCAAGACAGAAAGGTTTTGGGGGCTCGGATGCTTACAAACAGTCCTGGTTACAGCAAATCTGTATCTGGGCTAGACTAGTTTTAGGAAAGGCAGGAAACAAGCTTAGAATTTTTTTTTGGAAAGTGGAAAGGGAGAAAAGAGAAACAGAAGATAATTCAAAATTAAGGACCTAAGTGGCTTGCCTTCACAGATGTTCTCTTTGCATTAGGTAGAATGAGCTAGTGACACTAGACTGGAATACAGCTGGGATAGAGCTGAACAGATGGGGCTGGTAGGAGTGTCTGAAGTCAAACTATGATCTCCCTGTACTCGGTTGAGTGAACAAATGAGACAGACCAAGGATGACTGTTTAAACACAAATTTACAGGAGGGGCGGGCAATTCCAAAGCCACCAACATTAATACCAGAATAAGAACAGGGAGGCTGGGCGGGAAACTAACTGCAAAGACAGAGAGAGACAACAGTATTCTATGAAACAATTAAATAGAAAAATAAATAACTACAGAGAGACACAGACCACAATATTCAATGAAACGACTAAATAGACAGAAAAATAAAATGCAGTACAATCTTTAACACTGCAAGTTTGTACTTAACTCAGCTAGTAATGCAGTTGATTGTAGGTATGTAGCAGAAGCCAAACAACTCAGATATTGAGCAGTAATAAATTCAAAGATATGTCACTAACACTTATAAATACAGAGAAACTCTCTAGGCTAAGAGTTTAACACTGAATATCAATGAAGTGAAACACAATAGTCCCCACTAACTGCAGAGACAGATAGAGACCACAGTAATCTATGAAACAATTAAATAGAAAAATAAATAACTACAGCGAGATACAGACCACAATATTCAATGAAACAATTAAATAGAGAGAAAAATAAGATGCAGTACAATCTTTAACATTGCAAGTTTGTACTTAACTCAGCTAGTAATTCAATTGATTGTAGATATGTAGCAGAAGCCAAACAACTCAGATATTGAGCAGCAATAAATTCACAGATATGTGACTAATACTTATAAATACAGAGAAACCCTCTAGGCTAAGAGTTTAACACTGAATATCAATGATCGCTTAATGTGTCAGAAAGTGTACCAGAGTTTAAGTATTTGAGGGGATCAGAGACAAGAAGTCAGTCTAGGGCTGAGCATAGGTTGTTGTTTTGTATTCTAGCAAAGGAGGTGGTTAATTGTGTAAAGCCGTGATGCTGGATACTATTAGTTCGTAAGATGATATGTTTAACCGATCGATATTTACATCTCCCATCATTACTGTTTCATTAGAAATGTTTTTAGTCACTCATGAAAGGATGCCTTCTAAAATAGGGATATTTTGTCCTGGAGGAATATATGCTGTTATAATACAGAGTTGTTTAACCTTATTTATTTTTAGCACTGCTATGAGTATTTCCGAATTACCAAACATGGGAATAGTTTTGCTGAGTGGTAAGACTGTATAGGTATTTGGATAAATGAATGCTACACCACCTGCCTTTTTATTGATTCTATCATTTTTGAGTATGTTGTAATTGAATGTGAGGAGTTATGTATCTTTGATATGTGGTTTTAACCAAGTCTCTGTGAGACCAGCTATGTCTGGGGAGTGTTGCAATAATCATGACTGGAATTCTGTTATTTTTATTACATAAGCTGTATATATTTAGGGTGATTAACTTCAACTGTTTAGAGGCTGGTGTTTGAGGTGGGGTGTGATCTAGAGAGGGTCCTGGGTTGGGTTGTATGTCTCCCCACAGGTTTAGGTTATTGAGGTGAAGAGAATATTGGCAATGGCTAGTGTCATGTTTTCTTTACGAATAGGGCCAGATAAAGCTTCTGTATAGGAGAGGTGTCATGAATTTGTCTTTTTAGAAAGTATAATATGCTTGTTTCGATAAGGCTAGCTGATATACTTGAGTAACTGAATATTTTTCATGGTGGGCTATGAAGGCAGGTGATATTGAAACTGCATTGAGTTGTGAAAAAATTGAGAGAGGTGGCATGTCTTAATAGTGTTAGAGTAATCATTGTTAGTAGGATTTGTGATGTGCAGCAATTTAAATGTAGCATGTTGTTTTTACTGGAGTAGGATAAAGTGGATGTCTTTTAGAGGTTACTGTGGAGGAGGAGCTAGTTTTGTGGCTGGCTAGGACTAAAACAGTAGGAAGAGAAACTAGTTTGTGATTGGTAGGAGTGGACTGGGAGGTGGAGCTGAGGTAAGAATAAATGTAATTGATGTGAGGCTTGGTGGGAATAGGGGCAGGATAAGGTAGCGGAGAGAGCCCAAGCGCAGCAAGGGCAAACAGAGCAGGCGGGTACTGGTCGAGTTGAGCTAACTGCAAAAAACAATCATTTGGTACAGGTAAGTATAGTAGAGAGCTTTGTTGGAGAGTGTGGGTCCAGGAAGCGAGACAGAGAATGGAGTAGTGACGATTCAGGAGTTGAATGCAGGTATAGCTAATGAAAGTAAAGTGTAGACAAGGTGGAAGAGAGAGTGGTGAAATGAGCTTATAAACAGGCAGTATAATGCTAGGTGTAATTAAACAGTATAAAGCACTGAAAGGATGTGAATTTCACTTCAGTACCTATTGTACAGCGAGCAGAACAGGAAAGGCTAATAAGGGCAGGGAGTGCAGTGATTAGAGAGCTGGGGGAAGAGGGGCCGAAAAATAGCTGTGATGATGTACAAGGGATTGTAGGCTTAAGGAGGTTGGAATCTACATATACAAATTATTGTTTACATATATTAAAACTATCCAGTGACAGTGTTGCAGAGGTTTACAGAAAGTAGTCAGTGGGTTCCCTCAGGGTGTTGGCTGCTTGCTATTTTTTTATTTTGTTTCCACAGGCCCTCTGTTACACTGACATAGGGAAGAGGTCAGTGTTGAGTCTACTTTCTGATGAAAAAAGAAAGATTCATCAGAAAGATAGTCTAGTAGGCGTAGGTAGTAGTAAGGCAGAAAATGAGGATGAAGAAGTCTAAAGCAGCAGGAAAAAATGAGGATAGTTTGTAGATCGAGGAAAGATGATTATGTACAGCAGAGGGGAGCTAGAGAAAAAGAGAAATAATCAGACTGATTGATTGTTATGCAAATAGCAGAGTACAATGTAAGGCTACAGATGGTCATAAAGATGCACACAGTCCACTTAATTTATAGCAGCAATAAGAATTGGTATTATTCTGACATGAAAGAGCTAGAATAATACTAATTACATATGTCTATTTGACTAGTGTCCTTTAATATCTGTACATTGAAAACAGTAAACCAGCAATGGGCACAGTGGGAGATTGGCAATGTATATGGAGAACAGAAGTGGAAGATTGGCAAGATCAATGGAGGGAAAGAAGTACAGGTTAAGCAAGGTACAACTGTAGGGTGATGAAGGTCATTCAGCTAGGAGTAAGCTGAAGGGTTCCACTGAGGTCTCCAGTGGTCTTTCATGAAGGATGACATAATGGTTAAGGTGTTTACCTTAAAGACACAAGGTGCAGGGTTTGATTCTCACATGGGGTAAATGGATGGGCTTCAAATGGCCCAAAAGGGCAGTTAGCCTAGTACTAATCTATAATCTATGAAATGTTGTCTCACCCTCTTAAGGGTTCCACTGAGGTCTCCAGTGGTCTTTCATGAAGGAGATGTTGTCTCACCCTCTAAGGACACTGGTGGTAGGTCATGATATGTAACTGTGGCAGAAGTTGGTGGAGGTTGTGACAGTGGTAGCACAGGGGCAGGTGGTGACAGTGGTAGCAGACTGGCTGCTTGACATCTGCACTAGCCACCTAGACAGCTTCCTTGTGTGATTAGCACAGCTGCACCACAGCCTGGGCCTACCCATTAAGCCACAAGTGGTTGGACCCAGTGAGGAGGGCAATCATGGAGATAACTGACCTTTGGGCTGGGTGGAGCCCTGGTCAATGCAAAAGGCAGACATTGTCCCATCCTATTCCCCCCTCATGGTGTTTCAGTTCCCTCCACAGTTTGCAGCATAATCCTCCACATCACCCTTTGTTCACATCTCTGTCTGTCTGCCTCACTTTTCTGTTCCTACCCTTTTGTGAAAGCACTTTCCCTGTTGGTCTGTCTGTATTCTGTATTTGTCTGTCTGACTCCCCCACCATCTTTATACTGTCTGTCCTGCTGACACCTACTTCCTCCTTCCTTCCCTTGCTACCTTGCTACTCTTCAGGAAAAAAAAAGCAAGCACACACATACACACACACACACACATACACACACACACACACACACACACACACACACACACACACACACACACACACACACAAAACAAAAAAATACCTTTGCTTCCCTACCCCACCTCAGTCTTTTCTTCTTCTTACCTGTGTTTGCTTTTCCACTTTCTGACAGTCCTAGATGCCCCTTCCCCCTATAATATAAATACATTGGCTGAGATGTTGCAAGGAAGCCCTTTTTGTGGGTCTCAGCAGCTCTCATAGTGGTATGACCTTGCACTTGTGACCGTGCATAGTCTTGGGTATACTACATGTGCACTTCTGGGATTGAATTGTGTGACCATTATCACACTAACTGTGCAATATTCATCAGAACATTCCTTAAGAAGTTTATCTCCTTCACACATAGTTAACTACCTTTAGGCTGCATTGTGCTACTTTAGTTGTGCTAATAGCCTGTTGTGGGGCTACTTAATTATTACTTAAGTAATGTTTCAGAGTACTATGAAAAATGTGTATCTCTAATGAATTCATTTAAACAGAGTATGCCCCTAATTTTTCCCTAAAAAGAAGAAACTGTGTTTTATAAGATTTGTACACTGGTTGTTAGCAAAATTCTGCACTAAACTTTCAGAAAATTCAGCTTAGAGATAACGTAATGCTCCTTCCAAAAGTAAAAGATGCTTTTCAGCTAAGCAAACTGAAAGCAATAAAATGCATTTATTTAAAAAAATATTTTGCATTCCATATCATTACAAAAAGGTATCTAAATTGCTTTTTAATAGGTAACAAGCTATCTGAAACATACACACAGACACACACACACACACACACACACACACACACACACACAGAGTTGAAGCAGATGTAGTTTTACTAAAATATATATGTTGTCTAAAAATTCTATCTTGCATCTCCCTAAGTAACTGTGTGAACAATTCCAAAGAGCCTCCACAACTATAAAGTTATATTTAATAGAACCCATGCAGCCATGCCTTACCCAATTCACATACATGGCCAAACTCTGGGAAGTAATGTCATACACCACAGCATAACTGGATAAGTAGATATGTAAACTAAGGTCCATTCAGTCTTACGGATTTCACAAATGTGTGACTATTGGATTCTTGTGTATGAGATATCGCTAAATTAAGAAACTGCACAACTGCATACTAACCATGCCAAAAAAGCAAATTCCGTAGTGGTTCAGACAAATCAGTTGAGCACATCAATTCAATAAATGTTGTCCTACTGCAGCTGTACCTCTTTTATTGAAAACAAACATATAGTCCCCACATACAAAAACGCAAGTAAGCTCCCAACAATGAGAGCCTATGCAGTACAAGATCACTTCATTAGCATAATATTTTAATAGCTCTTGTTCTGCTGACGTGTCAAATGTCACTTAAAAGTTTATTATACTGACTTTGCACAACTGTGGAGCAGGAAAAACAAAGTGTCTACTTCTATCTCCCAGTTTGGAAAGGATGGCTGGTGTGTCTCTGCATTACAAATGTGTGCATATAAAATGTATATAACACAGTGCTACAATAGTAACACAATCATTAAAGCGCAGGCCCCCATTCAACAATATCAGTATAGTGGGAGCCAGCATGTGTTACCTCTCCTTTGTCCACTAACAATAATTTGATCAATGCCTCATGAACTCATCTGACTAAAAAGAAGAGGAATAATTATATCTGAAGGGTATCAAGGAAGACACTGTCTAGCCAGCTGCAAAACATGTAAACTGTCAAGGACCCTCATACATTTACAATGTATACAACCTTAACTACAAATAATATACATTCAAGGAAACAATTTTCAAGATTGGCTGTGTCTTCCAAACACCCTTATAGAATGATCATTCCTTTACCCGTGAGTCTCATTACTGTAAAAGAAATCAAAAACATTGCAGGTAGTGGATGCGGGACCAGCACCTTTTCATGATGTTGCCTCCCTGTAGATAAGGGATTTTCCTAGCCATTCCTGTCTCTAGAATGATGGCTTCATCAAAAAATGATCCAGTTGATGATGTTGGTTCATCCAATAGTGACTTCAGCATAAGACTTGCCTGTAGGAAATGAACATATAGCTGAGCTGAAGTTTTCAGAAAAGTACCTCTTAGCTGTATCTCATGGTAAGACTTCTGTCCATTTCCATTCCATCTTGTTAATATGCTCAGTTGATTTCCTGTGTCTTAGAAGGAGCCTGTCTCACCCTCTTCACTACCAGAAGACCTTCTGTTCACCCTATTCATTTTTAAAGCAAATCACATTTTACATTATTAACATCAAAATGTTCTTTGTTGCTCCTCAGAGAATAACATAGGTTTGGTGGTTTGCCATTTATTTTCATTTTTATGTAATCACTGGAAAGGACTTGTGTGAAATACTTCACCAAGGACAGTGCTGTCTTTCTAGCATTAGTTGATCATTTCTGTTGTCAGAAAATTGATAAATGATAATCTTTGATATTATGTGTGGACTGGTTTCCAAGTCTGACAGTAATAATGATATAAACTACTTTGTATGTCTGAATATAATACAATATTCTATCCCACATCAACAGATTAAATGCAGGTGTTCGAAGAAAATGCTTCTCAAGTAGTGCTGGTATTAAGATATCTGTTTTCTTTATAGCAAATATAAACAACATTATGTTATTATCTCTAAACATACAAGTCACTCGGTATCTTTCTTATAGGTTCATAGGTAGGTACTAGGCTATCAACCCAAGGGCCTACGTAAGACTAGCCAACAAGGTTCCCCTGCTTACGCCACCCAAGAAAGTTATTTTCCTGTGTCACTGTCGAGCAGGGACACAGAAGTGATCCCCGGGGTGTATTTCCTATTTCCCAACCACTCATCAAGATTTTTCTTGAAGAGTGCTAATGAAGAACTTTGCTTGACATAGATGGGTAGCCTGTTCCAGAGTATGGGAAGTCTCTGGGACAGGAATCTATCCCTCCAGCATGTCCTGTTTATTGTGGTGGCAAGGTTTAGGTCCCTAGAGCATGTAACTCGGAGGGATTGGGATTTCTTTAGGTGTAGCATGTCCAATAGCTCTGGATTTGACATAGCTTTATATGTTAGGCAGAGATCACCTCGGAGTAGGCGATATGCTACGGAGTAAAGCTGGAGTTTTTTGAGGCGGTCAGTGTAGGGCATTTGTTTGAGGCCAGTAATCCTCTTTGTGAGGTACTTCTGTGGCCTTTCCAGCTGCTGCAGATGTCTTGTGAGGTACATTCAAAAGGGGCATTGTACTCTATAATGGGTCTAATGAGTGTCGAGTAGAGGGGAACAATTACCTATTTTTTCCTGGATGAGAACCCTCTTATGATGAGGTGGGCCACATAGAAGGACTTCCTGACTACTGTGGTGATGTGACTATCAAAGGAGAGATTACTGTCCACCTGGGTCCCAAGGTCTCTTATCACACATTCTGTGTTAAGTAGATTGCTGCCTATGTGGTAGTTCATGAGTACAGAGTTTTTACCAAAGGGGATGACACTGCACTTTTTGGCATTGAGCTTGAGGCTATGGCTCTGACACGAGGCATCTGTCTCAGTGAGGCCCTTCTGTAGGATGTCCACATCATTTGGGGACTTGACTATGGCTCCTAGTTTGCAGTCATCTGTGAACTTCGTTAGCCAGAGGCCTTCTGTGTTAGCCTGTACTTCAGAGAAGTAGATACCAAATAGGAGAGGTCCCAGGATGAAGCCCTGTGGTACTCCACTTGTCACTGCTTTGAGGTCAAATTTGGAGTCTGCAACTTTTACAGTGTGGGTTCTGTCAGTGAGTCAGTTGGCAACCCATCTTGTGACGTAGGGATTTATACCTAGTTTACTGAATTTAGCTATAATTCCAGAATGGGGGATGGTGTTGAAAGCCTTGGCTCGGTCAAGATAGGTTGTGTGAACCACCTTACGCTCATC
The DNA here is from genome assembly GCF_019279795.1 of Protopterus annectens. Taxonomy (NCBI): domain Eukaryota; kingdom Metazoa; phylum Chordata; order Ceratodontiformes; family Protopteridae; genus Protopterus; species Protopterus annectens. Next base: position 1,023,378,049 of record NC_056745.1, on the reverse strand, counting down.
TACGGCTTTGGTGACTGCCTCATAGAAGTAGATCAGGTTCAGGAGGCATGATCTGCCTTTCACAAACCTGAACTGGGTGGAATCCAGAGTTTGGAGGTTACCAATGTCTTTGTTTATGAGTTCCGTGATGATACGTTCCATGGTCTTGCAGACCATGCTCGTCAGGCTAATAGGTCGATAGTTCCCGGGATCAGTGGTGGCTCCCCCTTTGTGGAGTGGGATAACTGTTGCTGTGTGCCATTCAGTGGGAACAAAGCCTGATGCGAGGCTATTATTGAACATGGTGCTTAAGTGAGGAGCCAGTTCATTCTGAAGTTCGTGTAAAACGCAGCCTGGGATGTTGGCCGGTCCCATGGATGCTGTGTTTTTGGCTTTAGAGAGTGCAGCTTTTACCTGCATAGTTGTGATTACAGGGACTCTGCATTTTTCCTGTACATATATGGGCTCTTTAGGGGGTGGGGGGTGGGTGTAAAGTTAGCACTGAACCTATCTGCCAGGATGTTGGCAATATCAGTTAGTTCTGTAATTTTCGTGCCTTTGTGCTGTAACTCAGAGCAGATCTGGGTGTTGCCATCAAGATTCTTGACATAGCTATAGAATGCTTTGTGGTTGTCCTTAGAATTAGTGATGATTTTGTTTTCGTAGCTAGCTTTAGAGGATCTTATAAGGGATCTCAGTGTCTTTCTGAGGCTGACCAGGGAGCTCCTCCACTCATGGGATTTTACTCTTTTGCAACAGGTTCTTCCTTCTTTTGAACAGTTTGTTTATGGCAGTGGACCACCAGACTGGCTTCCTTTTTTTGGAGGATAGTGTCTTGGTTCTGTTTGGGATAGCACGATCCATGCACTCGTGTAAGTGCTTATAGAGTGCATTTGTGTGGGATTCACAGTTGTAACTGTATTGTCCATCTACATGGGTGTCATGAAGTTCATCACTTCTGTCTTAAGAAGTATGAAGTTGGCTTTGGAGACATTTTTTACCATAGTTTCCTTAATGGGGGGGTGGGGGCAGGATGTGGATATCAAGGGTGACTGGCTTATGGTCAGATCGGACCAACGAGGAGTTGACTTCAGGTGTGGAACATTGGTCACTCATGTTGGTAAGGACTAGGTCTAGGATATTGTTGCTCCTGGTGGGGGTGTGGATAAGTTGATCCAGGACATTGGAGTTTATGAATTATGAGTTTATGAGTTTATGAATTCCAGAAAGCGTTGAGCTAAGGAGTTGGTACACAAGTAGTTTTCCCAGTTAATGGTGGGGTAGTTGAAGTCACCCATTATTAGGGTGTTTGGTTGAACCATAATATTTTCCAGTACATCAAGAAAAGAGGTGTGGAAATACTGTGGCATGGTAGGGGATCTGTAGCAAGCTACAATTTGGATTGCAGCTTTGCCCAGAGTTAGTTGCACTTTGATAACCTCGGATGCATTATGCTGAGCAACTAGCCTGGAGGTGAATATATCTTTAATGAATACAGACACACCTCCGCCTTTGGTGTTTCGGTCCAGGTTACATGGACGAAAAGTGTGGTATGAGTTATAGACTGGTAGTGCAGGGGTGCTCTCTGGAGCCTTGAACCAGGTCTCAGTCACTGTACAGATATCGATGTTCTCCATTTTAAGGAGTGCCTCGAGTGAGTGCATTTTGAGATTTAGACTTCTAGCATTGAGTAGCATTACCCTCAGTTTTTGCTTGCCTGTTCCTGCTATGGTGGTGAATTTGTTATTTGAACCTTTCCTAAAAAAGGCACTATAGGGGCAGCAGGAGCCTTAGCCAGTATCCGGAATCCCAGGGGCAACAGGTGCAGGCCATCTGTGGCAATGCATCATGGTCTGTTGACCATGTCATCCCAAGCAGACAGATACTGGATCCCCTTAGAATGACACCAGAAGCTTAGCCAATTGTTGAAGTCAATCATTTTGTCCTTGTACTGCGGTATCATTTGGGGCGATGGCAGAATGCTACTCAGGGCTAGGGTCATACCTGCCTGGGCTACAAGATCAGAGAGCTCTTCCATGTCTCTTTTCATTTAGTCCAGGGAGGTACATCTCAGGTCATTCACACCAACCTGGACAATGACAGAGTCATATTTGTACTTGTTGTGGAGTGACCTGAGTGCATGGGTTATGTGGCGGATCCTGGCACCTGACAGGCAGCTGACAGTAACCTTCTTCTTGTTTAGCCTGGTGAGTGGGGCATCAGTGTGCCTGACTATAGAGTCACATATGACTAGTGTGTTGTGTACGTTGTTTTGCCTTATTGGCTGTGGTTGAGTGGCACACTGAATCTGTGGGCTATGTGTTATTCGGGTTGTGTTGGGGGATGGAGTTTGCTTGCGTTTCTGCTTTGGAGGTCTCTGTAGCTTAGACAGATTATTTTTGAGAGCCTCCGCGAATGTTTTTGTGTTACTATGTGTGGATTTTGGTGTTGTAGATTTAGTGAGACTATGTGATGAGTGTGGTGTGGAGCAAATGTTTACCTTCTCCTCATGACTGTCAAGTTGTCTTGGTTGGAGAAAGCTTTACCTCCAGTTTGGCTAAATAAGTGCATCTCTCACAGGTTGTAGTGTTGGGTGGTAGGAGGAGAGGGTTGTCTGTTTACATGAGGCAATTTCTACATTGCCTCAATATGCCCAGAGTCATCAGTTAGACAGGAGAGAACACTGGGAGCTGACCCTTGGATATGCCTAAATAAAAAAATATTTTCCTCTAGATAAGTGAGGAAAGTGAGTATAAGAGCAGTTTTTCTCTAAGAAAGTGAGAAAAGTAAGTACAAAAGCTTGAGCAAATCACTTATAAATAGCATATCTTCAAATTGCTGGTTATAATTATTCCTTGTGGAGTTGCAAACAATATGCTTTTCTTCTTTTTTTCTGCCTTTTGTAAATGTAGGCCCACTGTTTATAAAACAACAACATGTGAAACTATATTTACACTCCTTATTAAAGCAATTTATTCCAGTTTTTCAGCAGGCTAAAGAGTTAATTGCTTCAATCCCCTCTCCAATAAAATACAAGGAAAACCAATGTGATTGTAGATGCTGTAACTCAAGTTTGGCTCCACTGAGGGGTCCACAGAAGAACAATCAGATATTTATTACTGAGAATGCATTCAAAGAACACTACTAATGTCTGGACTACAAAGAGACAATAGAGTGCTCAACATTTTACACCACAACATACAATGTTTATAAATATATTGATCTGTTACCCTATGTCCTTTGTGCATTTTTGACGCAGATTTTTAGTGCATTTTAATTTTCTTGCTTCAGCACTAAAGGCATGGAATGTTGATCATGGATGTTTCCCATCAAATACAGGTGCTGCGTTTTGTTGGCTGCAATATTATTGTTTTATAATTCTGTACAAGTAATGTATGTAGCTGTTGTTCCTTAGTTGTGAGTAGCCGTTAGGTCTTTTTTTATTTTTGCTTAGATTTTCAAACTATGTTTCTGTTATTTCATTGTTATATTTGTTGCTGCTTTCATAATATATTCCTATAAAAATTATTTTGAAAAAATGTCTGCACACCCTGAGCTCAGTTGCATAACTGCCAGGGAAAACAGGAACCTATCATTTAACAACAGACTACAATTGCATGTGGGCATCACATGATTTAATCATGCTTGAAGTGGTCTGATCATGATAGTGTTGTATGTGAACTGCGTGTGACTCAGGTATGTGGTTTCTGTGGAACCCACATTCAGCTGTGGGTTACTGTTGTTACGCAATGATGTTATTTAAGAAATAAATTGCTTACCTTTCTTAAATAATGTCTGTATAATGGCACTTTAGTGTTCTTTCACATTCTTCCCTGTTTACTGATGTATGGCATATAAGTATGTACCCAGTGCTAACACAGTGCATCAGTGTGGTTCAGGGAAAAAGAAAAGGTACAGAAGAGTGGACCTCCATAGTGGGCTATATGTCTCTCTTTTATTAATTTATTTATTTAACTTGGAAATAGGATACCCTAATGTGTGGCATGATTTACTGACAGACATCTTTAGGGATTTAACAAAAATAGTGAGTCACAGGGCAAAAATATGAGGAAAATTAGAGACATTCTGCAAAAGTGTGAACCGCTGAGAGTAAGGGTTACTTGCAGATCGATCACACTGCCAGTAACTATACTGCTGAACTGTCTAGAGTTCTGCAGAGTGTCCCTGATTTTTCTCAGATTTTGCCCTGGCTATCATAAAATACATTGAGGATGGTGTTATGAAGCATATATCTATGGTAAGTGTTGCAGATTAACAATACTTGAACGGCGTTACATCTTTTTATTGTTTTATGCTTAATTTTGTAGTGGACACACTGATTAGGCTGTAAAAGCAGTGCTGACATTTTGGAATAGCAATGATCCTTTACCATATAATTAGTTATAGCAGGGATTCTTATTCATACAGACATAATTAAATCTACTGAACACTTTATAAAGTATCTAATGAGTTTATGTGCATAAAGAGAATGTCATAAACACAGAAACAATTGTAATGCTGCTATCTCTTTTATCTGTTTCAGTTTTAATTATAGGACCCATTGCAAGATTTGTACACAGAGTAAAGCTAAACTTAGAAGCTTGGAATATGAAATATATATATATATATATATATATATATATATATATATATATATATATATATATATACATATATAGGATGGCTCAGTGGTGCAGTGGTAGCAAGAGGTTCTGCGGTTCGATTCTCAGCTGGGGTGCCTTCTGTGTGGAGTCTGCATGTCCTCCCACATTATAAAGACATGTGTCTAGAGCATTTGTCCCCGGGCCTCTGCTGAACATTGGCTTTGTTCCAAGTCAGACTTTCCCAGTTAAAAAATAAATAAATAAATATGCATGTGTGTGTATTTTTTATGTGTGTATATGTATATATATATATATATATATATATATATATATATATATATATTTACATATATCTGTAAAATTCCCCAAAGCAGGCAGAAGACAGCTCGATATGCAGCTAAATCCAAACACTTGATGAACCAGCAAGTAATCATACAAAAAACTTTATTGCAGAGAAAGAAAGTTAGCGCTTTCACGGTAATACCATACCGCTTCTTCAGACAAACATGAATGGGGACAGAATAATTCATATACAGATGACATCATCTCAAACAGCTTAACAGCCAATAAAACAAACATTCATGCAGCCACAAAACATTAACACAAATAAATAAAACATGAAAAATATTCATAAATATATAAACAAACAACAATAAACACCCTACAGCCATGTATTCCTTAATAAGGCTTAATGGGGACATGATCATTCAACCCCATAGCTAGGTGTGCACCCAACCTCAAGATCCACTCCAACTCGACCACCTTAGTACAAGTCACTATATCACCACCTCGCAGACCAGGGCTGATGACACATAATACCTGGAAGACAAAGTTGTGTTCAGGGCCAGTAGACAAAAAGTACAGTTGTGTACCTACCATAAATATAGATGTTCGAGTGTATTCACTGTTGCAGTCATTACACTTGGGTTATCCTGCTGGCAGGCTACCTGCAGTCAGCCCGAATTCCAAAGTCTTGGTCCAGCGTCGGTTGCTGTCACCTCTTCCCTAACGTCAGTGCGCCAGGGTATAAAAGATGCAGCCGACGCCATTTTCTTAAGTTTTTCTTGCCCCAGATGTCAGGTGCCCCCACAATGGTAGGCTAAAAATTATGCCAATATATATGCATGCACTAAAGTAATCATTTCCTTCATCTAACAGCAAATACACCACATAGGTTGTATAGGATAGAGAAGTACAGATAAGTTCCAGCAAAGAAAAGGGGGTTGGTGGGTGGGTAACCTGGACTGCAACAGTGAATACACTCGAACATCTACATTTATGGTAGGTACACAACTGTACTATGTTCATCGTGTTTCACTGTTGCAGTCATTACACTTGGATTGAATCCCAAAAGCTGAGGTTGGGTGGCTGGATCTAAATAGAATTAGGAGGGGCTATAAGGCCCTGCAGAACTGCAGTGGCAAAGCCTGCTCTGGATTTAGAGTAAAGAGGTAAGTGGTAGTGCTTGGTAGAAGTGTGCACTGAACTCCAAGTTGCAGCCTCTAAAATGTCTTTGGTTGGTACTCCTCTGAGGAAGGCTGCTAAAGTGGCTGCTGCTCTGGTTGAATTTGGCCTAATGCCCTTAGGCACTGATTTGCCATGTTGTGCATAGCAGAAACTAATGCAGTGACCTATCCATTTTGAAATGGTCTGCATAGAGATAGCTTTTCCTTGTGATCATGCAGCATATGCCACTAAGAGTTGCTCAGTCTTTCTGAAAGCTTTAGTTCTGTCCAAGTAGAAATGTAACTGTCTGTGTATGTCCAAAGAATGCAGGAGTCTCTCACCCTTATTCTGTGGGTTGGGATAAAAAGTAGGCAAATTAATGGTTTGGTTAAGGGCCACACTGGACACTACCTTAGGCATAAAAGTCAGGTTCATCCTCAGAGAAACCCTTTCTGGATGGAAAATGATAAAAGGTTCCACAGACATGACTGCCTGTAACTCTGAGACTCATCTTGCAGAGGTTATTGTTAGGAGCAGAGCTATTTTCCATGAGAAGAATTTTATCTCAGCTGTACTGGCTGGCTCAAATGGTGGTAGTGTGAGATTTTCCAAGACATAGTTGAGGTCCCATGCAGGTATTGGTGCTCTCCTTGGCGGTCTTATATTTTTGGCCCCTCTGAGGTACTGCCTTAGCAATTGATGAGAAAAAATAGGTGGTTCCATATTGTAATGAGCTGAAATGGCAGAGGCATGGATTTTAATTGATGAAAAGGATAGGCCTTTGTCCAGCATCTCAGTTAGGTATTGCAAAATCTGAGCAATATTTGGTACAAACGTGTCAATTCCTTGTGCCTGGTTCCAAACACAGAATCTCTTCCATTTTTCTGCATAAGATTTTTTTGATACTGGGCCTCCTGGCCTCCAAAATAACATCTATTACTGCTTTAGAGAGAGATGTGTTCTGAATGGCTACATTATCCGCCATGCTGCCAGATTTAGGGTCCTGAGTTGGCTGTGAAGGATCTGATTGTTTTGTTGGATCAGTAAGTGAGAAATTAGAGGTAATGTCCAGGCTGGGCCTTGAGACAAGCTCTTTAGGACTGGGTACCAGTGCTGGCTGGGCCAGTCTGGGGCAATCAGAATCATTTTTGGTTTCTCTTGTCTGACCTTTAGGAGTACCTTGGGGAGGAGAGGCAGAGGAGGAAAAGCATAAACTGTTAGGGTTTCCCAGCTGAATGATAGAGCATCCACTTTCCATGCTTGCTTGTGATAAGTCCTTGTGCAGAATCTCTGTAGTTGGCAGTTGTGGGAGGAGGCAAATAGATCTATGTCTGGGCATCCCCATTCCTTTGTTATCATGCTGAAGACTTGTGGATCCAGTTTCCACTCGCGGGGATCCATGAGGTTTCTGCTTAATTCATCTGCCAGAGTATTTATCTTTCCTGGCAGGAATTGTGCTTGCAGGTGTACTTGATAAGTCAATGCTGTGTCCCACAAAGTCATGGCTTGTCTGCAGAGGGGGTAGGAATGTGTGCCTCCCTGCTTGTTTATGTACCACATGACTGTAGTATTGTCCGTCCTTATCAGTAGTTGTCCTGGATGGAGCAGATCCTTGAAAGCTGTCAGGGCATTCTGAACAGACATCTCTTTTTGATAGATATGAAGATGCATTTGGCTTGTGGGCATTGTGCCCTGAATACATTTTCTGCCATGTGGGCCCCCCAGGCATAATCTGATGCATCTGTTGTTATTGCCTGTCTGGCTGTGGGTTGGCTGAATGGCTGTCCCTCGTTGTGGTGACAGGCCTGCGCCCACCATCGAAACTCCTGTTGCAGGCAAGGAAGGAGGGTAATTAATGTTTCCAGGCTTTGGCAATGTTGAGTCCAAACACTTTTTAGATACAATTGTACTTTCCTCATATGCAGTCTGGCATATGGAATTAGTAGAATGCAGGATGCCATGAAGCCCAAAGCCTGCAGAATTTTTCTTGCAGTTAACTGGGTCTTTGTTGCCAACATTTTGATGTAAGAAGTCAGTTGCCTTTGTTTGTCTTGCATGAGATAAGCTATCTGGGCAGTTGTATTTAAGCTTGCACCCAGGAATATTATCTCTTGACAGGGTACTAGTTTTGATTTCTTTTTGTTTACTGTGTACCCTAGGCAAATTAATAATCTTTTTACAAACACCATATGTTTTAGTAGAATATCCTTGTTCTCTGCTTGAATAAGGCAGTCATCCAAGTAAGGATATATTTGAATTCCTCTTTGTCTGCAAAATGCAATTACTGGTGCCAGGCATTTTGTGAAGACCCTGGGTGCAGTAGATAAGCCAAAGGGCAGTGCAGATAATTGGTAGTGCATTGAGCCAGCTATGAATCTGAGGTATCTTCTGCAAGATTGTCTGATTGGTACATGCAGGTATGCCTCTTTTAGGTCCAAAGTTACAAGCCAAGCCTTCTCGCCCAGCATGGGCAGAAGCTGCTGCAGAGTCAACATTTTGAATTTTGGAACGTCCAAAAAAGTATTTAGAATAGACAGGTCCAGTATTGGTCTCCAGGCTTTGTCCTTTCTGGGTACCAAGAAAAGTCTTGAGTAAAATCCTTGTCCCTGCTCTTGCTGTGGTACTTGCTGAATGGCCCTCATGTCCATGAGGGATGAAACTTGTTTTTGTGCCTCTGCCCATTGATTGTGTGGCAGGTCTGGCATACCTTTTGCCCTTGGCAGGGTGTGAAAGTGGAACCTGTAGCCCTGGCACACTGTATTCAAGATCCATTTGTCCTGGGTGATCCTGTGCCAATTCTGAGAAAAAAGTGCTAGTTTTCCCCCCAAGGGGGCTGCCAAAAGATAAGTACTTGGTGCTGGCAGAGGAAAGTCATTGGGACTGTTTCCTGTATGGCTGTGATTTGTCTTGTCTGCTTTTGGAGGTAGAAGCGCCCCACTGTTTAGGCCTGTATGAGCCCTGGGGCTGGGATCTGCCTCTGGGGCACCTCTACCTGCCTCTTTGTGGCCTGTCTGACACTGGAAAGGACCAATTCTTTGTAGGCCAGTTCCTGCTAAATCTGGGTGGCTGTACCTGTAAGAAATCCTTTACTGGTTGCATAGATTTCGCTTTGTCCTCCATTTTCTTCAACACCTCCTCTGCTTTAACACCAAATAAAGTATCATGCTGTAATGGAGCATCTAATAATTTTGCTTTAACATGATCAGGCAGATTCTGTTCCTTTAACCAAGCATGCCTCCTAATGACAGAACCCGTAACTGCGGCCCTGCAAGAAGCCTCCAGAGAATCAAAACCACATTGCAATGTATGCTTTCATACTTGTTCAGTTGCATGCAATAAATCCTGTATTTCCTTATTTTCTGCACAATCAGAATTAGTCAACATTTTCTGTTTAAGCAGTGACATTAAATATTGCTGATATTTAAGCATATGAAATTGACAGTTTAAAGCCCTCACAGCCAAAGTAGCAAAAGTGTGAACCTTTTTCCCCCATCTGTCTAGTGCCCTTGAATCCCTATCAGAGGGAATAGGGTTTTTTGCAGTGGAAGCCTTGACCCCTTTGGGACCCTGAGAAATGGTTTCTGGGTCAGTAGCAGGGTTTTTATAAAGAAATGTATGTGAATCCGGAACCCAGTAGTATCTGTCTGGTTTAACAGGGGCAGGGGGTAAAGAGTCAGGAGAAAGGCCGGACTCTGAAAATACATCATCCACAATGTCTAACACAGGGGGAATAGCAAGAGGCCTGTGCTGAGGTAGTAAAAGAAAATCTCTAAGCCTTTTCTTTGATTATGAGTAGTCTTGGCTCTCCCAGTGGAAGCGCTCCCTCATGGTATGCAGAGTTTCCCCAAAAGAATAATCCTCAGGAGGAGAGGCTGAAGGGATAGATTCTTCAGCATCAGAATCCTCAAAGGGAGGAAGAGAGTATTCCTGCTCAGAGGAGGAATCAGAGGAAATAGTAACCTGATCAGAAGATTCATATTCTGTCTCTTGCCTAGGCCTCTTATCAGGAGGGGGTTGGGAACCCCTGATTAAGGTAATTAGGTCTTCGGCCATTTTGAGCATCTGTTATTTAGTCATGGAACTCTGTCCAGGAGAATGCTGTACTTGTTTCTTTGTCTTTAGAGCTGCTTTAGTCTTTGTCTTTGAAGCTGAGGTTGGCTTAACATGTAACTGTATATGTCTGAAAACACCCTCTGAAGCCGATGCCTGCTCAGCAGCTCTGGACCTATCTGAGGGGATAGTTTCCGAGTGTCCAAAACCTTGAGTATCCAGATGCCTAGTTGGCTCCACGTGGAAGTCAACAACAGCCTGTGGCTCTGAGGCAGTGGGCGTCAGGGGCTGTGAAAGCACCTCACTGAGAACCGGTGAACCAGTGACTGGCTTAGTGGTAGCCTTGTCATCGGTTTTGGACCTCGGATGCCTGTCCTTTTCTTTTTCCTTGTGCTTTTTGTAAACTCCGGTAGTTGGCTGTTCCGACGGCATTATATAATTGAATCTTCGGCCAAAAATAATGAAAAGCAAAATCGTACCTATGCTTAATAGTGCGTTGGTTAAATCTAGCGCAAAACCAACAGCTAGCAACGTTGTGATCAGGGCCTAGGCAAGGAATACAGTAAGAATGAAAATCCTTATGAGGTATTTGCTTCCCACAAGAAATACAATTGTTAACTTTTTCTGACATCTGTCTGGAGCAAGAAAAAAGTTTCCCCAATGGGGTACTTAGCTTTAATGAAGACTTCGAATCTGAAATTCGTCTTTGAAAATCTCAGGAGTCGGCCGACCGGCACTTGCGAACTGCTTTTGCTTCGGGCACTGCGCAGCAAGAAAGACTGAAGAAAATGGTGTTGGCTGCATCTTTTATACCCCTGGCGCACTGACATCAGGGAAGAGGTGACAGCAACCGACGCCGGACCAAGACTTTGGAATTCAGGCCGACTGCGGGTAGCCTGCCAGCAGGATAACCCAAGTGTAATGACTGCAACAGTGAAGCACAATGAACATCATGTTTCGCTAAGGCACTAAAATCATATTGCTTCTTCATGCAACACACATGGTCCCTAATTCTTTCTTTTAAGCACCTGTTCATCTTAACAACATAGAATTTATAACTGCACTGATAATGTGCTAAATAAACCATATTCCTGGTGGAGCAATCAGCAGATGCCCTCAACTTCCACAAGTAGCCCATGACAGGGTGCCTAAAGAACCTAGACTCATCTATAAACTGAAAAAAAATTGCATTTATGACATTTAGATGTACCCATCAAAACTTGGGATCCAGACATAACATGTCTAGGAAAACATAACTGTTGCCTTAAATTACTGTGATTCTTATATACAAATCTAGGGCCATCTGCTAATATATCGGAACATCTGCTGTCAGTCTGTAAAATATGCCATTTCCTGATCACTATATCTGTCACCATATTTACACCATGGGAAAATTTCAAAACAATGGGAGGACAACAATACCTATGAGGTGATCTGATTGATTGCCTATACAGAGCAGAAAAATATGGACATGCTCTACTATCACACTCAGTTATTCTGGCACAAGCTTGATCAACTTCAACTTGGGTGTAACCCCTGATGGCAAACTCTTTCTTCAAATCTGATAAACTTCCATTTATTCCTTATTGGGGACCAGCTGCACTAATTCTTATGCCAATTTGTTGATGTCGGAATGGGAATTCCATCATGTATTGGGACAACATAGAGGCCATATTTCCATATACAGATGTTTTGTTGATGACATGTTTATTGGTTGGAAAGACAACAAGCAAGAGCTTGACTTGTTTTTTCATCCTTTAAATAATAGTAGTAATTTTTTGAAATTTACCCTCACTTGTTCCCAAGTCACTGTTGATTTCTTGGATGTGAACAACCGGCTGGAGAATGGCAAAATGCTGGCCAGGATGCATAGGAAGGACTGTTATAGACCGTCATATCTCCATAGGCGGAGTATGCATCCATAACATATATTTGGTAACATTGTGAGAGGTCAAGCCTTCTGGGTCTCGAGGTTGTCATGTACTACTTCTGACTTTGAAGGAAGTTTGTCAGATTTGAAGAAAGAGTTTGTCATCAGGGGTTACACCCAAGTTGAAGTTGATCAAGCTTTTGCCAGAATAACCAATGAGCGTGACAGTAGAGCATGTCCATATTTTTCTGCTCTGTATAGGCAATCAATCAGATCACCTCATAGGTATTGTTGTCTTCCCATTGTTTTGAAATGTTCCCATGGTGTAAATATGGTGAAAGATATAGTTACCAGGAACTGGCATATTTTACAGACTGACAGCAGATGTTCCGCTATATTAGCAGATGGCCCTAGATTTGTATATAAGAACCACAGTAATTTAAGGCAACAATGATGTTTTCCTAGACATGTTATGTCTGGATCCCAAGTTTTGATGGGTACATCTAAATGTCATAAATGCAATTTTTGTCAGTTCATAGATGAGTCTAGGTTCTTTAGGCACCCTGTCATGGGTTACTTGTGGAAGTTGAGGGCATCTGCTGATTGCTCCACCAAGAATGTAGTTTATTTAACACATTGTCAGTGCTGTTATAAATTCTATGTTGGTAAAACGAACAGGAGCTTAAAATAAAGAATTAGGGACCATGTGTATTGCATGAAGAAGCAATATGATTTTAGTGCCTTACCGAAACATGTTTTGTCTACTGGCCCTGAATACAACTTTGTCTTCCAGGTATTATGTGTGATCAGCCCAGGCCTGCGAGGTGGTGATATAGTGACTCGTACTGAGGTGGTCGAGTTGGAGTGGATCTTGAGGTTGGGGGCACACCTAGCTATGGTGTTGAATGATCATGTCCCCATTAAGCCTGTATTAAGGAATAAACAGCTGTAGGGTGTTTATTGTTGTTTTTTTATATATTTATGAATATTTCTCATGTTTTATTTGTGTTAATGTTTTTATTATTATTTTTTATTTTTTATCAGATTTTATGCCAGTAAATATTATCTACTTCATATGCCTTTAAGCTGAGAATGTGGCTGCATGAATGTTTGTTTTATAGGCTGTTAAGCTGTTTGAGATGATGTCATTTGTATATATGTTATTCTGTCCCCATTCATGTTTGTCTGAAGAAGTGGTATTACCGTGAAAGCGCTAACTTTCTTTCTCTGCAATAAAGTGTTTTGGTATGATTACTTGCAGGTTCATCAAGTTTTTGGATTTAGCTTCATATAGAGCTGTCTTCTGCCTGCTTTGGGGAATTTTACAGTTTTACAGTTCCGTTTGGTTGCTGCAGTTGGGTTTGTTTTTGTTCTTCATATATATATATATATATATATATATATATATATATATATATATATATATATATATATATATATATATATAATATACACACTGTTATAAACTTAGAGAGTTGCTATTATAACAGGAAACATGATAGCATGCATTTTCTGAAGGATATGAAGTCTGAAACTCAAATGTATATCATTATTTAGGGACTTCTATCCTCAGTGATTCGCCAGAAAACCACAAATTTTATGAGAAACACACCAAAAATGTGAGGCAAAAATCTCGAAATTCTACAAAACTCTTGAGAGTTGAGAGGTATATATTTAACTTAGGAAGTAGTTACAGCAGGTGGAGCCTTGCAGGGCTATCAGTTCCTATCACAAAAGGCAGCGAAGGCTAAGAGAAGGAATCAAAGGAGGCTCCAGCAGCAGGGAATGAAAATGCCAGATGGAGCTGGGTACACTATGCCATGGCACTAGCAAAGAGGCAGCAGCTGGAACATAGCTTCAAAACATAGTAAACAATAGTTAAGCAGATACTGTACAGTAAAAATGACACACAGAAAAGCAACACTAGTCTGTGCTTATCCATGTATAGGCTGGCCATACTGTGCATCAGTCATATGCAACCCAGGTAAGAATGTACAAAGGACAAGGTACAGTTATCAACATTTGCACAGGTAGAGAAGGGGGCATAAGAGTTCATGTCCTTAACAGAAAACTGTGTGAATGAGAATGCTGAGGATTATAAAAGTATACTGTTTTCTGTGAAATATCAGTAGAGGGGAGCATTTATTGCAGCCTTTGTAGAGAAGGGCAAGGGTCAGTGGAGATATAGGATGCAATGGGGGCTGTGATGATGTGAGTGTGGGACAAATCCTTAGCAGTACTTGCAGCACTTTGGCTTGGTCTACTTGACAAATCAAGGGCATGCATGGTAGAGGGTTCAGCATCTCATGCACACTCGTGCCCAATTGAGCTGGTTCTACCAGGAATTGCACTGACTGGATGTACCATGTCCCTGGTGAGATGTTGATGTGCTATGTAACCTTGAGCAGTGTCTGTTATGAGATGTGCCATCATGATGACAGCCACTCTTTGGAGTAGATACTGCCACAACAGATGTTGCTGTGGAAGTGCTAGCACTCATGATAGTAAAAAAAAAAACAGAAGTACACCGTCAAACTATTTATTAAGAACAATAAAGCAACAGCAGTATAATGTCAAAGCTTTTGAGCAAGGCTCTTTTTTAATGCATAAAAATAAATAGTTGCAATTCAGTTTATATTACAACCAAACTATCACAAAACAAATAAAACAAATCATATGATCAAAAAACTTAAACCGATATCACAAAAAAAAAAAAAAAAATATATATATATATATATATATATATATATATATATATTTATATAAATAACAACACACACACACACACACACACACACACACACACACACACACACACACACACACACAAAGCACATATTAACAAATTAAATAATTAAAAACAGTCATGTTTAGTTTTTAACACTGATTTAATACTATTTTGATATTTCTGCTTGATCAGTAATGCTTTATGCCATTCAGGCAGTCAGACAATTTGAGGTAAAATAAAATGGGGCCTCGGTGGACCTCTCTGGTCAAGAATACACCAAAGCACAAAATACACAGTGTAAATATGGCCTGTAACCAGAAATATGCATGCAAGTGAGCGTTTAACAAATATAATGATAAAAAGTAATAACTTATTTGCATACTTGTGCAAATAGCTGTGGATGTTTAATAGGTGTTATAGTGCCTCAGGGGCACAGAGGAATTGTAGGTATCAATACTCAGAAAAAGGCCTACTTACCTGAAAAATCTGCAGTGGACTGTCTCTGGGTCTATTCAGATCTGGCCTACACACAGCACCATACTGTGTGATTCCTTTAAGACAGGCCAGTAACTCCTCTGTCTACATAAGAGGTGGTACACTTGATTGCACCCACCTGTTTCCCTATGTCTCCACACCAGGAGTTGTGCCTTTTGTGGGGCATCCTGTATCATATCAGTGGCCCTGCAACATACTATTTCAAAACTACTGTTATGACTACCAACTATGGGCCTTTTAATGGTAACATTTGTTTTATACTTTGTAACTGTTTGCTTGTTGTGGGAAAATATCTGTTACGCCTTTCCCTTTGTCTCATATTAGGAATTCTTCTAGTAAAGTTTCTTTGTGTTTGGTGGCTTATGGCCCTTAAAAGCTCTGTTTCATCAAAGATTAGAGGTTATTGTGTTTTCCTTGCTTTCTGATCTGTGATACAGGTGAGTACATATAATTCAGCCAAAAATATTACATGCCGCTGGGTGCCCTGGAGTTTAATAAATAGTTGAAAGTTAAACTCAATGTATTATTTTGTGCAGATGGGTGTCTAATTATATTCTAGAATAGTGTGCATACTTTTTATGTCAATGTGTAAATTAATGATTTCAGAAGAAAAATCTTTCTGTGGCATAGACTTGTGACATGATAAGAAAATAAACACAGAAATAAGAATCATGTTACTTTGCTTTCCATTATAGTACACTATTACCCTACCAAGTCAAAGATCACCACTGCATTTTCTAAATTATAAAAGTAACAGTTAGCAGTCAGTCAGTTGTTTAAGTGCATATAAGACATTGTAAATCTAAAGTACAGTTGTGTACACTTACCATAAATGTAGATGTTCGAGTGTATTCACTGTTGCAGTCATTACACTTGGGTAATCCTGCTGGCAGGTTGCTCTCAGCTGGCCTGAATTCCAAAGTCTTGGGTCCTGCATCGGCTGCTGTCACCACTTCCCTGACGTCAGGTTGTCAGGGGTATAAAAGAAGCAGCCGACGCCATTTTATTTAGTTTTTCTTGCGCCAGATGTCAGGTGCCCCCTAAAAGGGTTGCCCAAATTTATATATGTATAATTACATGTACCAATATAAAATTTACCACCATCTACAAGCAAATACACCACATAGGTTGCATAAATCAGAGAAGGAAAGATAGGTTCCATGAGAAGAAAAGGGGGATGGTGGGTGGGTAACCTGGACTGCAACAGTGAATACACTCGGACATCTACATTTATGGTAAGTGTACACAACTGTACTATGTTCTTTGTGTTTCACTGTTGCAGTCATTACATTTGGGTAGAGTCTCAAAGCTAAGGTTGGGGGACTGGAGCTAAACAGCATTAGGAGCGGCTAAGAGGCCATGCAGAACTGCAGTGGCAAAGCCTGCCCTGGATTTAGAGTAGAATGGCAGATGATAGTGCTTTGTAAAGGTGTGCACTGAACTCCAAGTAGCAGCCTCTAAAATGTCCTTGGTAGGTACTCCTCTAAGAAAGGCTGCTGAAGTGGCTGCAGCTCTGGTTGAGTGTGGCCTAATGCCCTTAGGTACTGGCCTGCCATGGTGTACATAGCAGAAACGAATGCAGTAGCCTATCCACTTTGAGATAGCCTTTCCTTGTGATCCTGCAGCATATGTCACTAGTAATTGCTCTGTCTTTCTGAAAACTTTGGTTCTGTCCAAGTAGAATCTAAGCTGTCTGTGTACATCCAAAGAATGCAGAATTCTCTCCCCCTTGTTCTGTGGATTTGGATAAAAGGTTTGCAGGTGAATAGTTTGGTTGAGAGCCACACTGGACACCACCTTAGGCATAAATGTTGGGTTTGTCCTCAGAGAGACCCTGTCTGGATGAAAAATGATAAAAGGTTCCACAGCCATGAGTGCCTGTAGCTCTGAAACTCATCTTGCAGAAGTTCTTGCTAGGAGCAGAGCTGTTTTCCAAGATAAAAACTTTATATCAGCAGTAGCAGCTGGCTCAAAAGGAGGGAGGGTGAGTTTTTCCAAGACATAGTTGAGGTCCCATGCAGGCATTGGTGATCTCCTTGGAGGTCTTAAATTTTTGGCTCATCTGAGGTACTGCTTTAATAAGGGATGAGAAAAGATTGGTGGCTCTACATTGTAATGAGCCGAAATGGCAGAGGCATGAATTTTAATAGATGAGAAAGATAGGCCTTTGTCCAGCATCTCAGTTAAGTATTGCAAAATCTGAGGAATATTTGGCACAGCTGTATGTGCCTGGTTCCAAGCACAGAATCTCTTCCATTTTCCAGTATAAGATTTTCTAGTACTAGGCCTTTTGGCTTCCAAAATGACATCCATCACAGCTTTACTGAGAGGTGTGTTTTGTATGACTCCATTATTCGCCATGCTGTCAGGTTTAAAGTTCTGAGTTGGCTGTGCAGGATCTGACTGTTTTGCTGGGACAGTAGATGAGGTATTTGAGGTAAGGTCCAAGCTGGGAATTGAGACAAGCTCCTTAGTATTGGATACCAGTACTGGCAGGGCCAGTCTGGGGCAATCAGTAGCATCTTTGGCTTCTCCTGTCTGACCTTTAGGAGTACCTTGGGGAGGAGAGGCAGAGGGGGAAATGCGTATACTGATAGGTTTTTCCAGCTGAAAGATAGGACGTCCACTTTCCTTGCTTGTCTGTGATAAATCCTTGTGCAGAATCTTTTTAGTTGTTAGTTGTGAGGGGAGGCAAATAGATCTATGTCCGGGCATCCCCATTTCCTTGTTATCATGCTGAAGACTTGTGGGTCCAGGTGCCACTCCTGGGGATCCATGAGGTTTCTGCTTAGTTCGTCTGCCAGAGTATTTTTCCTTCCTGGCAGGAATTGTGCCTGCAGATGTACTTGGTAAGTCAATGCTGTGTCCCACAAAGTCATGGCTAGTCTACAAAGGGGGTAAGAATGTGTGCCCCTCTGCTTGTTTATATACCACATGACCATGGTGTTGTCTGTCTTTATCAGTAGTTGTCCTGGATGAAATAGTTCCTTGAAGGCTGTCAGGGCATTTTGAACTGCTAGCATCTCTTCTGATTGATATGTAGATGCACTTGGTTTGAGGTTCATGTGCCCTGAATGCATCTTCCTGCCATGTGGGCCCCCCAAGCATAATCTGATGCATACGTTGTTAGTGTCTGCCTGGCTGGGGGTAATGTGAATGGCTGTCCCTTGTTTTGGTGACAAGCCTTTGCTCACTATCAAAACTCCTGTTGCAGGCAAGGAATGAGAGTAATCATAGTTTCCAGGCTGTGGCAATGTTGAGTCCATACACTTTTTAGGTACCATTGAAGTTTCCTCATATGCATTCTTGCATATGGAATTAGTAGGATGCAGGATGCCATGAAGCCCAAAGCCTGAATAATTTTTCTTGCAAATAACTGGGCCTTTGTTGCCAACATTTTGAAATAGGTATTCAGTTGCCTTTATTTGTCTGGCATGAGATAAGCCATCTGGGCAGTTTTATTTAAGCTTGCACCCAGGAATATTATCTCTGGAGAGAGTACTAGTTTTGATTTCATTTCATTGACTGTGTACCCTAGGCATGTTAGAAGTCTTTTCACAAACGCCAGATGCTATAGAAGAATGTCCTTGTTCTCTGCTTGAATTAGGCAGTCGTCCAAGTAAGGATATATTTGTACTCCTCTTTGTCTGCAGAATGCAATTACTGGTGCCAGGCACTTTGTAAAGACCCTGGGCGCAATAGATAAGCCAAAGGGCAGTGCAGAGAATTGGTAATGCATTGAGCCAGCCTTGAATCTGAGGTATCTTCTGCATATTTGTCTGATTGGGACATGCAGGTATGCCTCTTTTAGGTCTAAAGTCACTAGCCAAGCGTACTTGCCCAGCATGGGCAGAAGCTGCTGCAAAGTCAACATCTTGAATTTTGGTATATCCAGGAATGTGTTCAAAATAGATACGTCTGGTATTGGCCTCCAGGCCTTGTCCTTTCTGGGTACCAAGAACAGTCTTGAGTAAAATCCTTGTCCCTGCTCTTGCTCTGGTACTTGTTGAATGGCCCCCATGTCCATGAGGGATGAGACTTGTTTTTGTGCCTCTGCCCATTGATTTTTTGGCAGATCTGGCCAGCTGTTTGCCTTTGGCAGGGTATGTAAATGCAACTTGTAGCCTTGTGACACGATATTTAGGACCCACTTGTCCTGGGTTATAATGTGCCAATTTTGAGAAAAAAGTGCTAATTTTCCCCCTAAGGGTGCTGCCAGGAGATAAGTGCTTGGTGCAGGCAGGGGGAAGTCATTAGGACTGTTTCCTGTATGGTTGTGATTTGTCTTCTCCAACTTTGGAGGTAGAAGCCCCCCCATTGCTTTGAGCGGTATGAACCTTGCGCCTGGGATCTGCTTCTAGGGTGTCTGGATCTACCCCTTTGAGGTCTGTCTGACACAGGAAAGGACCAATTCTTTGTTGGCCAGTGTCTACTAAACCTAGGTGGCTGTACTTGTAAAACATCTTTGACCGTTTGCATAGATTTTAGCTTTGTCCTCCATTTTCTTTAACACCTCTTCTGCCTTAACACCAAACAAAGTATCACGCTGTAAAGGTGTATCTAATAATTTAACTTTAACATGATCAGGCAGATTTTGTTCCTTTAACCAAGCATGCCTCCTAATTACAGAACCTGTAACTGTGGCCCTGCAGGAGGCCTCTAAAGAATCAAAACCACATTGCAAAGTATGCTTTCAAACTTGTTCAGCTGCATGCAATAAATCCTGCATTTCTTTGTTTTCTGTACATTCAGAGTATAACAACATTTTCTGTTTAAGCAATGCCATGACATGTTGCTGATATTTGAGCATATGAAACTGACAGTTTAAGGCCCTTATAGCCAAGGTAGCAGATGTGTAAACCTTTTTTCCCCATCTATGCAGTGCCCTAGAATCTCTGTCAGAGGGGGTAGGGTTTTTTGCAGTGGAAGCCTTAACTCTTTTAGGACCCTGAGAAATAGTTTCTGGGTCTGCAGCAGGGTTTTTAAAAAGGAATTTATGAGAGTCAGGAACCCTGTAATATCTGTCAGGCTTAACAGGAACTAGAGGTAAGGAGTCAGGGGTAAGACTAGACTCTGAAAACACATCATCTACAATGTCTAACACAGGTGGGATGGCTTGTGGCTTGTGTTGAGGTAGTAAAAGGAAATCCCTGAGCCTCTTTTTAGATTCTGAAAAATCTTGGCTCTCCCAGTGGAAATGCTCCCTCGTGATATGTAAGGTTTCCCCAAAAGAATAGTCCTCTGGAGGAGAAACTGAAGGTATAGATTCTTCAGCTTCAGAATCCTCCTAGGGGGGAAGAGAGTATTCCTGATCAGAAGAGAAATCAGAAGAAATGGAAACCTGATGAGAAGATTCATAGTCAGTCTCTTGCCTAGGCCTCTTATCAGGAGGGGGATGGGAACCCCTGATCAAGGTAATCAAGTCTTTGGCTATTTTGAGCATCTGTTTTTTTGGGCATAGAGGCCTGACCATGTGGCTCTTGAATTTGTTTCTTTGATTTGGAAGGTGCTTTAGTCTTTGCCTTTGAAGCTGAAGTCGGTTTGATGTAAAGATGTTTAGGTCTGAATACACCCTCAGAAGATGGTGCCTGTTCAGCGGCTCCGCACCTCACTGAGGACCGGTGAACTGGCGACTGGCTTAGGAGAAGCTTTGTTCTCAGTTTTGGACCTCGGTTGTCTATCTCTTTCCTTTTCTTTGCGTTTTTTGTGGACTCTGGTAGTCGGATGGCTATCCAACAACATTTCTAGATAATTAAACCGGTGTCCGAAATAGTTTAAAGCAAAATCATACCGACGCTTAATAGTGCATTGGTTAAATCTAGCACAAAACCGACAACCAGAAACGTGATCAGGGCCTAGGCAAGGAATACAGTAAGAATGAAAATCCTTATGAGGTATTTGCTTCCCACAAGAAATACAATTATTAACTTTTTCTGACTTCAGTCTGGAGCAAGAAAAAAGTTTCCCCAATGGGGTACTTAGCTTTATTGAAGACTTCGGATCTGAAACTTGAACACGAAAATCTCGGGAGTCGGCCGACCAGCACTTGCAAGCTGCTTCTGCTTCGGGCACCGCGCGGCAAGAAAGACTAAAGAAAATGGAGTCAGCTGCTTCTTTTATACCCCTGACGACCTGACATCAGGGAAGCGGCGACAGCAGCCGTCGCAGGACCCAAGACTTTGGAATTCAGGCTGGCTGAGGGCAACCTGCCAGCAGGATTTCCCAAATGTAATGACTGCAACAGTGAAATACGAAGAACATCCTAAAATGCATCATTTGAATTCATTTTGTCATTGCTCCATGAATTAGAATATAGTGAAGGAACATAAAAATATTTAAACCTTGTTGAGATTGAGGTCCCAAGAGAATATGCTCTAACTTTCAGGTAGATTGTTCTTGCAAGAAAACATTTCAGAATTTGTGTCATCTGCACTGCTTTGACATAATTTGTGCTATTTGTGTTTTTAATAGTTCTAAGACTTACTCCTGTGTTAACATGTGAAACCTTGTGGCAATACAAATCATGCATACAAATGTGTAAACTTTATTAGAAGTTGCAGGATTAGAACATTGTACTACCAAATGAAACAGCAAGATGTCTGGATGTTTTGAATCCCATGCTGTTTGTGCTTAATCAGTAATGCTTTATGCCATTCAGTCAAACAATTTGAAGTATAAAAATGGGGCCTCGATGGACCTCTCTGGTCAAGTCTTTGAAACACATATTGTTTTCTTTCAAAGTTAGGCTGATACAGAAATTTACAGTATTACAGAAGCTTTTTTTTCTTAGTGCATCCATTTTCCAGCTGCCTTCTCCTATATTTGTTGTAAAAAGTACACCTGTGGTTAATACTCACTCATCTGCTACAGCTGTGTGACTAAGTTACTTGCATGTTCTTTGTCACTGTTCTTGTTTATTCTGTAGTATTTATAAATGCTTACCCTTTCAATGTGGCTTAAAAGCAATATACAAGTATCTTTGCTTAATGAAATTCTAGAAATAGGTTAGCATGAGTCTTTTGTGGTTATAAAGGAGTCACAATTTCTCTTAGTTCAGTCTGCTCACTATTGCTTTAAATTTTCATTGTGTTTTTGGAAAACAAAAATAAAATAAAAATGAAGCATTCTTGAAATGCGTTTGTGATAGTGATACAGTTTCCCAATCTGCTTTACAATTTTCTTTTCAGTTATGTCATACAGATTAAACTGAGAGCTCATTTTCCCTGGCAGGAATATGTCTGTCAGCTGAGCTGACAGGAAATGGAGAGCTGATAAGAAGCAAGGTCTGAGTTCTGTTGATGTGTCGTTTCAGCTGATCTTGTTTGGTTTACAAGTAGTGAGCAGCCTTCTCAAGTTTAAATTAAATTTACTCTAGATATATTATGTGTCTGTATGTGTTTATGCATTTGCTGATGCTTGAGACTCTTGATTTGACAAAGCAAATTGTTACCTGTGCATTACTCTAAAACTAAAATTGTAATCATCTCTGTAGTTTTCTATTATATATATTAATAGCAGAGCATGGCATTAGAATTATATGTAATGCACAGCAGCTAGATTAGTATAGGCTGTCTTTGAATAGAGTTGTTTATCAATGACAGTAGATTTTGAAATGATAAGGAACGCAAGTTTGAGGACAGTGTTAATATCCCTAAACAAAACATAGTTTAACCTGGAATGTTGGCAGTCCTCCCTGCATTAATTTGTCAAATTCTTGCCTTTGTTGCTGAGAAGATAAGAAAGCTGTGAGTTCTATTTCCACAATACCTGCTTGGATTCATATTCCAGTATGGCTACTGCATGCTAGGGTGGGTGAAGAGTGCTGCATTTCTGAGGTTTTATCATTTGGATGAGACTTTGTAATTAGATCCCTGTTGCACGAGTGGATGGCAGTTCAGGTAGCTGTTAAAGATCCTTGGTTTCTTAACAAAAGCATAGATTAAGGATTTCTCCTTGCTCCTGGTCACGTTTGTCCTATTCATTATAAATAATATATTGAATTTATCCACTAAATAAGATAAAAATCAACACAATGGACTGTGGTCATTATTTTCACTTTACAAGATTAGATTGTCTGTAAACCCTATGGTTTCATTCATTGAATTCAACACATACACATGAGCACATAAAAATGTTTTTACACATGTGTACACATGAATGCCAGTAAAAAACGGATCGTACACAATAGGAGAACTGGAACCCAGATTTAATATTCCACAAATAAGAACCACAGATACACGTAGGCGCTTTCGGCAGGTTAAAATAACCCGCCTTCTTCAGACAAGAATTGGGTTACAAAATTGATGTTATATACACAATTGTTAAACAAATAGAGCCTATCAGGCTAAAGTGCATTAGTGCTTGTTGCAATTGCCATGACAACCTTAAAAGAGGTATCACTTCAAACAGTATGGTAATAGTAAACAATTAAATTGTGTTTGCTATATATTAAAGTCGTCAGTCAAACATTATTACCATGAATCAATATTATAAGTGAAAACTAGTAGTTGTTATTAACCTTACGCCTGATTATATATTGAATGCCAATTGTATTTTAAACATGTTCTTTAAAATGTTTTTTTAAAAATATTCATTAAAAACACACAAGGTCATATGCAGTTAAGCTGTCGCTTCTTCTGTTTTAAGCCCAAATTTATCTTAGTATAAATATAATAATAATAAAAGTTATTATTACAAAATTTAACTACTTGATTGAAAGGAAATGAACCTTACATTATAATTCCAGACTTATTATCTATACTCAATACAGCAAATACATTCAACACTTGGAAGCCAGAAAATATTCAAACATATAACGCATAAATGCGTATATGTATTTAGACTTGTCAATGAGGTGTTGCATTGTAATATAGTGTATGCATAAATCGTATCTATCGTGACCTCAATACTCCTTTTACTGAGTATCACAAACTAAATAGTATAAATACCCTCCTAAATATTTACCTATTGTATGATAGCCATTTCAAAACACATTTTATGGATACACTTTCGTTTATGCCTGGAAATACATGAGCTCTAGTCCTTATCTGCCAAAGCAGTTCGTCTATTTCTAAAAGAATCTGCCATGGCCCACCCCTTAAGTCATTCTCCCTGTGTTGCAGGACAAAAAATTGAAATGCATGACTTGGGTATTCTAGGCAATGTCTTGAGAGGGCATTATTGACATCTGCTTTTTTAATGGCATACTGGTGTTCGTAAATCCTGGTCTTTAGCTTTCTCGGTTTCCCGATGTAGAAAGCTTTACAGGAGTTACACAAAGCTGCATATATAACAGCTTTTGATTCACAAGTATGATGTCCTTTGCATTTGTAATCATTACCATTAATATTGCATACTTTAGCAACTCTAATATGTTTGCATTGAGAGCATGAACCGCATTTTTGCATGCCCCAAGGTCTATTGGGCTTTAAATCTGGCTTTCTCTCAAAAATGCATTTTAAGTTTTGCCCTCTCCTGTATGTAACCCTAGGACCATCACCTAGAAGAATACTCAAGGATTTGTCCTCTTTAATAATTTGCCAATTTTTGTTCACCACTTCCCTGATTTTGACTGAATCGAAACAGAAAGTCTGTAAAAAACTGATGTTAAATTTACCCCTATCATTGTTGTGTGCAAAAGAATTAGAGTCTTTTGTCTGTGAATTGTTGTCAATATATTCCGGGTTATTTGTTATACGTCCCGTAAGTAGGGGGAGAAAATGTCCTGATTCTCTTTTGTTAGTTACTTCGTCAAGTATATTCAGAACAAGGGACTGTGGGTAACCCCTTGCGACAAACATATTGGTGAGTTTACTACACTCAACTAGAAAATCACAGGGGTCACTAACCATGCGGGCTGCTCGAACCATTTGTCCTTTTATGACAGATTTCTTTTGATGATAGGGATGGTTACTAGAGAAATGTAAAAAGGCATTTGAATATGTCGGCTTCCTGTATATTCTACTTTTAAACCTTTGATTATCTGTGTCTTTTATCAAAGTTATATCCAAGTAGTTGATCTCTGTGTCATTAATGCTGTATGTAAATTCTAGGAAATCAGTTAATTTTGTTATGTTCTCAATAAATGTTGGAATTAAATCTCTCTCTCCATCCCAAATGCAAAAAATGTCGTCCTGGTACCGAGTGTAGACTTAATGTTAATAACAGTACTAGCCCGAATGATCCAACTGTAGAAAGTGATTTGCCATCTGTATCTAATGATTATCCTAGTAGCAATATTAATTCTGATTACCAGGATTTTCAGATGGCGAACAACAACAGGGGCAACAACCGGCCCCGAGCCCAACAACAGAACAACCCAAGGAATCGGAGAAGAGGCCGCAGGAGATGATGGAATTAATGGACTTTGGGGTTTACCCAACAGTTTACAATAGCTCAAATGGTGACTTTACTGTGTACAATTATACTGCCTTGCACATTACACAAGACATTATTGATTTTCTTTCTAAAGATTTTTCTTTTGTGCCAGGCCGTTATATGGACATAAGTAGGCTCATCATTGACCTGAAGGTTTTCACACGTAAATTAAATTTACATAGCTTGATGGGTGACAACTCATCTGCTATTAGTTTGCTTAGAGTATCTAGCTCATACAATCCACCTTTGCACTCAACCTTACAAACGTTTGAAAGAATGTGCGAACTAGATATATGGGCTATTAAGAACTCTATTACATATAACAAACAAAAATGCCCCCCAAACATTTCAATGCTGGAAAGAGATTTTATCCAGTTAATAAAAGATTGTAACATCCGTGTGATGAAACCTGATAAGGGAGGGGGGTTAGCCTTTATGGACCATTACAAATACGTTGAGTATTTGGTTGAACACCTTGAGTCACCGGCTTATAAACCATCCTCTTTAAATGAAATAAATGGAGCATATAAAAGAATTAACAACATGCTTAATGATTTGTTCCTGGAAGGGTACATTAACAAAGAAATTTTAAACTACTTAACCATGCTAGCTCCTAAAATTCCGGTATTCTTTGGAACACCCAAACTGCACAAAAGACTCAATTCCCCTCCATTTAGACCTATAATAGATGGGAGGGGGTCTATTACCCAGGCATGTGCTAAGTATGTCGACAGTATATTGAAACCTTTGATCAACTCTGAATCTCACATATGTAAAGACTCATGGTCTTTTCTTAGAGATATAAGCACTCTCACATATAATGATAACATGTTATTTCTTACTGTCGACATAAAAGATCTATATACTGTCATTCCACAGGACATTGGCCTTGCCTGGGTAAGAGAGTTCATGTATACAAAAAATGTCGATCATGACACCATAAATTTGATTGAAATTTTGTTAGAAATTGTCCTGTCTAACAATTTTTTCATGTTTGAGGGTAGGTTTTATTTACAAACCTCGGGTGTGGCCATGGGTTCACCCTGTGGCGGCTCCTTTGCCAATGCTGTACTTGCACATTGGGAATCCACATACTTATTCAAGGATGACCTTTACTCTAAACATGTGTCCTGGTACACTCGGTACCAGGACGACATTTTTTGCATTTGGGATGGAGAGAGAGATTTAATTCCAACATTTATTGAGAACATAACAAAATTAACTGATTTCCTAGAATTTACATACAGCATTAATGACACAGAGATCAACTACTTGGATATAACTTTGATAAAAGACACAGATAATCAAAGGTTTAAAAGTAGAATATACAGGAAGCCGACATATTCAAATGCCTTTTTACATTTCTCTAGTAACCATCCCTATCATCAAAAGAAATCTGTCATAAAAGGACAAATGGTTCGAGCAGCCCGCATGGTTAGTGACCCCTGTGATTTTCTAGTTGAGTGTAGTAAACTCACCAATATGTTTGTCGCAAGGGGTTACCCACAGTCCCTTGTTCTGAATATACTTGACGAAGTAACTAACAAAAGAGAATCAGGACATTTTTTTCCCCTACTTACGGGACGTATAACAAATAACCCGGAATATATTGACAACAATTCACAGACAAAAGACTCTAATTCTTTTGCACACAACAATGATAGGGGTAAATTTAACATCAGTTTTTTACAGACTTTCTGTTTCGATTCAGTCAAAATCAGGGAAGTGGTGAACAAAAATTGGCAAATTATTAAAGAGGACAAATCCTTGAGTATTCTTCTAGGTGATGGTCCTAGGGTTACATACAGGAGAGGGCAAAACTTAAAATGCATTTTTGAGAGAAAGCCAGATTTAAAGCCCAATAGACCTTGGGGCATGCAAAAATGCGGTTCATGCTCTCAATGCAAACATATTAGAGTTGCTAAAGTATGCAATATTAATGGTAATGATTACAAATGCAAAGGACATCATACTTGTGAATCAAAAGCTGTTATATATGCAGCTTTGTGTAACTCCTGTAAAGCTTTCTACATCGGGAAAACCGAGAGAAAGCTAAAGACCAGGATTTACGAACACCAGTATGCCATTAAAAAAGCAGATGTCAATAATGCCCTCTCAAGACATTGCCTAGAATACCCAAGTCATGCATTTCAATTTTTTGTCCTGCAACACAGGGAGAATGACTTAAGGGGTGGGCCATGGCAGATTCTTTTAGAAATAGACGAACTGCTTTGGCAGATAAGGACTAGAGCTCATGTATTTCCAGGCATAAACGAAAGTGTATCCATAAAATGTGTTTTGAAATGGCTATCATACAATAGGTAAATATTTAGGAGGGTATTTATACTATTTAGTTTGTGATACTCAGTAAAAAGGAGTATTGAGGTCACGTATAGATACGTATTTATGCATACACTATATTACAATGCAACACCTCATTGACAAGTCTAAATACATATACGCATTTATGCGTTATATGTTTGAATATTTTCTGGCTTCCAAGTGTTGAATGTATTTGCTGTATTGAGTATAGATAATAAGTCTGGAATTATAATGTAAGGTTCATTTCCTTTCAATCAAGTAGTTAAATTTTGTAATAATAATTTTTATTATTATTATTTTTATAATTAGTTAATTTTGCGTTTTAAACAGAAGAAGCGACAGCGAACTGCATATGACCTTGTGTGTTTTTTAATGAATATTTTTAAAAAAAACATTTTTAAAGAACATGTTTAAAATACAATTGGCATTCAATATATAATCAGGCGTAAGGTTAATAACAACTACTAGTTTTCACTTATAATATTGATTCATGGTAATAATGTTTGACTGACGACTTTAATATATAGCAAACACAATTTAATTGTTTACTATTACCATACTGTTTGAAGTGATACCTCTTTTAAGGTTGTCATGGCAATTGCAACAAGCACTAATGCACTTTAGCCTGATAGGCTCTATTTGTTTAACAATTGTGTATATAACATCAATTTTGTAACCCAATTCTTGTCTGAAGAAGGCGGGTTATTTTAACCTGCCGAAAGCGCTTACGTGTATCTGTGGTTCTTATTTGTGGAATATTAAATCTGGGTTCCAGTTCTCCTATTGTGTACGATCCGTTTTTTACTAGTTTTAGTTTGTTTCTTGTTTGGGGTGTACACATGAATGCCCACAGGAAAATTTCTTCACATACACACACACACACACACACACACACACACACACACACACACACACACACACACACACACACACCAGCCTGGTGGCATAGAGGGATAAAGTCCTAGATCACTGTAGAAAGGAATACTGCCCAGGTGCTGGCAGGTAGGAAGGCACTGTCCATGCTTGGGGGAAAGCAGAGGTGGCTGCCAGCTGCCTGTGTCTACTGCTCTGGTGCAGTGGGAAAGAAGCCTCAGAGCATGGAAAGCAGGAGCTGGTGTAGACAGAGCTGTGCACTGTGGCTGCCAAAGCTGGAAATGGGAGCTCATGTCCAGCATGCTAAGGACTGTGCATGTTTGGATGTAGGGTAAGTGTAAGCAGAAGGACAAACAAAACATATGCAGAAAGACACAAACACAATACAACACACACACACATCTTGGATCACAGCATGAGTTGCTTACAATATAATTTATAATAATAATGCATTGATCCATAAGTACGGTGTGTTGGGGATCTCACAAAAGTTAGTGTAGCTTTCACCCTGTGCCCACAGACTAA
Organism: Protopterus annectens; assembly: GCF_019279795.1. Classification (NCBI taxonomy): domain Eukaryota; kingdom Metazoa; phylum Chordata; order Ceratodontiformes; family Protopteridae; genus Protopterus; species Protopterus annectens. The sequence continues at coordinate 1,023,348,780 of NC_056745.1, read as the reverse complement.
GATTTATCAGATAACCAGTTTGCAGTCCAATGGATATTATAGGGGTATACAGTGTTTGCTTAACTTTTTAACAATATCAAGACAGTGTCAAAAGTCATGCCTAGAACAAGATAAGCAGTGCACACTGACTGACCACTGTCTACAGCCTCTGTAATCTTTTCAAAGAAGCTTACTAGGTTCAGGAAACAGGACTTACCCTTCATAAAACCAACTGAGATCCAGTTAAGTTACTTGTGTCTGCATAATGAGTTCTGTTATGATATATTCCATGGCTTTGCATATGAGGCTGGTGAGGCTGATGAGCCTATAATTACCTGACCACCCTTGAAGAGGAGAGTCACAGCTGCTGTTTCCCAGGCATCAGGTACAAACCCTATGAAAAGGCTAAGGTTGAAAGTTTAGTAAAGACTCAGACAGTGTATAGATGGTGTCTTCTGGTCTCAGAGAAGTATTATTTTTAATTTTTGACATAGATTTTAAAATTTGTTCTAAGGATATTTCAGGGGGATCTATATTTTCAGGGATACTAGGGACAACAATATGTTTAGGTGAGGTAAAGTTAGCAATCAATTTGTCTGCTACTATATTGGTAATATCTTTGTGACCGGAATATGTGATATCATTACAGAAGAGCTGAGAGCATTGTTGGACATTATTTCTTGATTTCCTCACAAGACCGAAGAAAGATTTGTAGTTTCCTTTGGGATGTGTAGTGGCGTCAAGCTCATTCTCAAATATGTTAGTACTGTTAAATTCCTAGCTGGCATATTTCAGTGTGGTCCTAAGATAAGGGGATGAACATTTCTTATAACTTTTCTTCATTTTCATTCTTTAGTTATACAATTTATTAATATTGGAGTTCCACCAGAGAAGTTGATTCCTGGGTTCTCCATTATATTCACGGCAGACAGACATTGACCTTTCTATGCAGGTGTTTATGCTTTGGTTAAAATTCAGATGTGAATGTGGTAGTGGTCTTTCATTTGATCCATTTACAAAGGATTGTTGGAAACTGTGCATAAGTCTTCTACAAATTGAAGTAAGTTTGCCCTTTTGAAGTCCTTAAAGATTCTCTCATTTGTTGGTGAGGTGGTACTGTCTAGGCCCGACAGAGAAGATGACTGGCATGTGGTCAGTTTTAACTAGGGATGAGAAGCAGGCAGGGGATAGTTTGGTAAGAACCAGGTCAACAATATTAAAGCCTCTAGTGGATAGTTTTACATTTGCTATTGTGCAGTAGCATTAACAAAGTCTAGGAAATGCTAAGGATATCCACTTTTAGAGGTGTAAGTGTGCCAAGTAATGCTTGGGTAATGGAAATCCTATAGCAAGAAGGTATTTGCTTTGAGCTTTAACTCCTCAAAATAGGTGCATTAGTAAATAGTAGGTATTTATTTATTTTACATTTGTTTACCGAGAAAGTCCGACTGGACACAGGACCCTTTTAAGCGGAGGCCGGGGAGAAAAGCTCCAGTAAAAATAAATATAAGTATAAACATTGTAGAAGTTAACAAACTTGCAAGGACATTACATGAGCATACAAATGGCATTTACACAGTGATGAGAAATACATTTCTCCAGAGGTAGCATCAACATAATATATGGTACAAAAATAAATTCAATTTTAGTGAGTTTCAGTACATGTAAGTTCAGGTATAAGAGAAGGATAACACCCAATGAGCAGTATATGGTTATCTATACAGTATTAACCTAAAGAGTTACAGGTGTAAAGCCAAGTATTGGTCAAGTGTGTTGTTAGTAGCTTTTAAAATTGTGCTGTGGAGGAGCTGGAGATAATGGGGGTTACTAGTTTATTCCAGATTTTAGGGATGGCATTTGAGAAGAGTGATTCTCCAGCTGCATTGTTAGATTTTGTGGTAGCCAGGAGGAGTTTGTTGCTGGAATGGAGGATTCTAGAAGTAGCATATGGATTTTGGAGACCGGGGACTTTATCAGGTTGATGAAGGATTTTGTGGGCAAAGGTTAATTGTTTAGAGTGCAGGAGATGAGGAAGTGCTAACCAATTTAGTTGTTTAAGAACTATGCAGTGATGAGACCTATGTGTGGCATCAGTGGCAAATTTGGCAGTTTTATTGTAGCTGGATTCCAGCTTGGTTAGATCAGTTTTACGAAGGTTGGTCAGAATTGGGGAGGCATATAGGAGAGCTGATAGGAGGTGTGCATGTGCGATTGTAGCTTGTGTGGTTCTAGTTAGAAATTGTTTATTCCTTTAAAGTAAAGCTAGTTTCTTATGAAGCTTTTCAATGGTTTGAGCAATGTGAATATCACATTTCAAGTTCTTGTCAGTTTTGACACCTAATAGTTTAGTATGACTTATTGGGGTGATAACAGTTTTATTTTTGGATTCTATATTAAAAGTTAGGTATGATGAGGGAGACCTTGTATGGTGGAAGACAAGGAGTTTTGTTTTGTTGTGGTTGAGGATGAGTTGGGAATTGGTGAACTATGCTTCTACAGATAGAAATGATTCCTGGGTAATGGTGTTGAGATGTTACAGCGAGGGGGCTGCACATATTAGTGTAGAGTCATCTGCATATTGTATAACTGATGCATGAAGAGTGGAGGTGTGGAGATGGTTAGTGAATGCAGAAAAGAGTAGAGGTCCAAGGTTGGAGCCTTGTGAGACCCCTAAGGTCACTGGGAGAAGAAAAGAAAGGTGTTGTTGCCACTGTATGGCCTGCTGATGTCCTGAAAGGTAGCTTTGAAACCAGGTGATAGAGGAGCTACAAAACATAAGGGAGGAGAGCATGTTGATTAGTTTATTGTGATTTACCATATTAAAGGCTTTGGATAAGTCCAGAAATATGGCAGATACATATTGTCCAAGGTTTCTGAAGTGGTTCGCTATATTTGTAAAAGCCATTAAGGCTGTGGATAGGAGTGAAAACTGTGCTGTGTGTTTGATAAAAGTTTATGTGTGAGAAGGTAGTCCATGAGTTGGATACGGATTACTCTCTCGAGAATTTTAGATAAATGTGACAGGATGGCAATTGAATGACAATTAGTAAATTTTGTGGAATTACCTCCTTTGTGTAAAGGAATAATATGGGATATTTTCCAAATGATGGGTACTAAGCCCTCAGATATTGCTTTATTTATGAGTATGGCTACTGTAAGCAATCGCATCTGCTGCAATTTTCAGAAGGTCAGTTGGGAGGCTGTCAGCAGCTAGGGTGGTTAGTTTACATTTTCAGAGTAGTTTTTTATGGTATCTACAGACACTGTTTGTAGTATAAATTGGTTGGAGCAATTTTGTAAGGAATTGCAGAGCTGGGGAGCAAGAAGGACAGAGTTGTTGGAAATGCTCTGAGAATCTGAAAGGGTTTGGATAGTATCTGTAAAATATTTATTAAATTGGATTGCTATATTGTGAGAGGAGGTAGTTCAGGTAGGGGTGGGGTACTTGATTTTCCAGGTAGAAGCTTATTATTAACTGCAGCTCAAAAATGTTGAGGGTTATTGAGGTGTTTCTTTTGAATATTATAGTAGTTGTTGATTTTATCTAGTTTTACAAGCTTTTTAGCTTTGTTTCTGAGTTCTACAAATGTTTGTCTTGTGGTTTGTTTTTGTGAAATTGTTCCCAGGCCTTATCTCTTGCTTTGAGTAAGGATCTACATTCTTTGCTTAGCCAGGGTGCAAAATTAGTTTTTACTCTAATAGTTCTGGGGCTGCATGATAGTTTAATAGAGCTATGAAAGTGGTGTTAAAGGAGTTCACAGCCTTTTCAAGGGGAAGCTGAGTGTTTCCCAGTTACAGCTTTTTAAAGCAGAGATGAAACTATTTCGATTAAAGGCTTTTTTTATTTCTGATTGTATGTTAGTTTTTTTTTTTTTTTTTTTTTTTTTTTTTTTTGTTGACTACGAGTTCATAACAGAAAGGCAGGCTGATAGGAAAGTATGTAATCAAAGAGACCATTGAGAAGGCTTGAGGGCTGGGGGTTGACATAATGATTAAGATGTTTACCTCACAAACACAAGGCAAGTTTGATTCTCATCTTTACTCACTTTCTGGTTATTAGCTAAGCATGGAATAGTCTGCAGACTGATTTGTCTAATATTTATTTATAAATCTATAAAGAGCATAATAAAATTTTCCAATCATCTTCGAATACTTTTTGTTTAAGTGACTTGTGCATAGTCATACAGTACACAGAGGGAGGCTAAGAGAATCCAGACCTACACTACATAAAGCAGTTCATAGCTTTAATTCTTTGTCCTAACTACCAGACCAATGGGAAAGGAACCCAGGACTTTCTACATATAAAGCAAATGTGTTAACCATTACAAAACCTCACCTTTAGTTACCAGTGTGCACCTGTTCTCTTTCCTCCCTTCTTCCTTTATTGCTATTTACTGCAACACCATCTCATCCCTTTTTCTGTCTTTTGGAAACACATTTAATTGCATCACACCTCATTTTCTATTTATGTGGCAGGATCCTTTGGATTGTTTTTTCAGCTTCTACAACAACACTGCACTACTGAATATTAACCATTATGCTCAAAAGCAAACCAGATATTTGACAGCACCCCGTAAAAAATCATTAAAATATACTTCAATAGCACATATTTGGTGAAACTAATATTTTTTATTGTTGAAAATCTGGCAAATTTAGGAATTTTAAGTGCATAAAACCTAAAACACTGAGTACATATTTTCTTTTCATCACTACATTTTACAGAGCAGTAAACTCATTAGAAAATTCAGAGTGAAAACATCATGGACATATTGTCTGCACATATGAAAAAATAACCCTTGGGTAGACAAATTATTTTCTTAATAATTTGTTAGTAGACTCAAACAGTCATGCAAGTGAGGTAAAACAAAAATAAAGTGCGATGCATATATTTCCTTACATCACACAGAGATGATTTCTTGGATCATTTCAGCTTTTAAATGTTGTTATCTTAGAAAATCTCATTTATTTGTTTGCTAGGCTTTCAAATATTGTATCTTTTGATACTATGTCTTCCAGTACTGTAGTTTTGTCACACCATTTAACAATATTAACTACAGTTTGTATGTCCTTTTCAATGCAAGTGCTAAGTATAATGTCTTTGCTCTCACAGCAGTCAGCAGCTGAAACCTTTACTCATACTGTCAACAAAAATGGATGTCCTTCTATCCCTTTAAGGGTCCCTACACAATACTTTTTTTAAGTTTTTTTTTCTGATTTTTTTTCCACTGCAGCTACCCATCAGCTCACCATACGTCTTGAGCTCAAGTGAACTAACCATTACAATAATCTATCAGATACTTGAAGCATGAGCAGAGAGCTGACGAGAGGGGACCATCATCCAGAAACTATGGAGGTTAGTTTGACAGACCTTCATCTGTATCTTTCTTCAGGAGGTCCAGTGACCAGAAAGTATTCACTCCCTAACACTGAGGCTTTTGTGTTTGAAGATTGGCCCCCGATTGGCCCCGGGTAAGGGGTTTACCTGTGATTACCTGAGTTCTGTCAGTTGTGTCATTAATGACTCAGAGCTTAAGGGCATTTTTTTCCTACTTAAGTCCCTAACCCTGCCTCTGGTGGTTGGTGTGCATGGACTTATTTTACTGCTGATATGACTCCTTCCTCCTGAAATATGTACCTTTGAAGGCTGCCATAAAGGCTTTGCAGTATCAAGCACACACAATTATGCTTTGGACACCTTACCTTGTACCTATCCCTGAATAAGTGCCAACAGTGCAATGGGCTGAACCATTTCCCCCTCCCCACCCCCAGAATGGACAAGCAGATGTAGCCCACACACCCCCATCCTCCTGCTTTACCTCCTCCAACACCCAGACCACTACTCAGCCACAGTTTAGGTCAGAGTTCGGGCTTTATCCATCTGTGCCATGAAGCTGACTACTTGTAAAGATTTTTTTATCTACAGAGAAGATAGGAGAAGAAAAGTCATTCCTGCTATAGCTCCACTTGCTATTGTAGTGATATAGAGAATATGGTGTTTTTCAGTGTATACAGTGAAACTGTAAAAAGGAAGAGGCCATTTTCTGGGTTTAGACCAAAATAAATGAACTACTTCTTGCTTCACTTTTGTCCAATGTGGCTTATTATCAAACTGGGGCAGCAGTAAACATCACAAATTATCGGCTTGCATAAAGAAACAGTCATGTCAGGATGCCATGCACTGGCGTAGATAGCATCAGTGATGCAGCTTGCAACTGCAGTCAAAAGAAGCTGTCAATGCAATTCCGAAATCTGTACTGCAGCAGAGCTGGTGAAGTTTTTACTCCATATGCTAACCCCCCCCATCACATTCCCCTAGTTACATATGTGAACACACAGGGTAAATGATACTTATGGGAGGCCTAGAAGCTATAAAATATAAATAGATCCCCATGCATATTTAATTAAGTTGCCAGAGACCAGAACTGCTCATTGTTCTGCTAGCAGTTCTATTGTGATCTCCAAAAATAAAGATGGGGTAAAGCAAGTCATTGTTTCCCCGACACAACTGTTCCACAAGAACGTGATGGTTGTAGTCATAGTGTGCAAAAAATTGTGGAAGAATAAAGTATGCAATTGGACCATACTGCTTTATTCACCTTTTAAGTCTCATTTTTCTGTATCTGTTGTTTATCATTTTTGTTGCTATTTCCATTTAAAAAAATATGAAAATATCTGTTCTACTTTCCTGTCTATCTATATCCTCTTGTTCTCTTTCTTCCCAATTTCAGCATTTGGTGCTTCTTTCCTTTGTTTTGTATTTATCTGATATATGTTGACCAGATATTCCACCTGAGAGGAAACAAATATGCCTTCTGGGGAAGAAAACAAGGACAACATAAAACTTAATAAAGAAGCTATACAGAGAGCAGGGACATATACAAACTGGCATTATCAACAATATTGCATGCTGGCTTATGGATAATAGACACACTTTATTTATTTATTTATTTATGCATTTGCAGTTTGTTTACCGGGGAAGTCCACTGGGCTGAACAGAGCCCATTTTCAGTGAAGGTCCGGGGAGAAAAGCTCCACGTTACAATAAAAGGCAAGATCATATAGACCGGTAATGTACAATTATCATAAATTTGAAACATAGCTGGCAACTCAGTAGTTAGACAAATAGCAGTGACAGATTACCATTACACATTGGAATATACAATTAGTAGACAAATTATGGACATATTAGATTAAAATTTGAGACATAGTTAGCAATTCAGTAATCAGACAAAAGAAGTGACAGATTAGGAAGACATTTTGGATACTTATTGTATGGAGGAATTTTAGGTAACAGTAGGCAGAACAGATGTGTCATTAGAGGTAAATACTTACATTATTTATTTCTTTGTCAGGTGTACCTACTGGATACTAGTAACTATTTAGTGGGTTAGTGACTTATTCAGACTTTAAACAGTATGCAGAGTGAAACTATGGGAATCAGTTGACCACATAATGTAATTAATTAGCTGCTCATACCTTTAACCACTTGTTCTACCCTACCAGTACCAGTTAATAATTCGCTAAAGACATTCAAGAGATATTTTCACAGCAAACATGTACAATTTATTTCAATACATTTAAAATGCATCTCTGATAATATCTACTCTCATCTTCTTAACTGTTTACACAAGCCATTCTCATTTGCAGCTCATCCCACTACGTTTCTCATCTTACCTATACTCTACTTGAAGGTAATTCTGCCTTACCCCTTATTCCACTTATTGTATTGTATTCCATCTCTCTCTTCCGTAACTGTTTCTCTCCCACTTTTACCTGTTCAAGACTATCCAATCCCTCTAGCTTTTCCTTCCCACTCAGATTTTCCTTATATGAACTCAAAGAGACTGTTAATTATAAACATTTATATTGTGCAGGTTCTAGTCCCATGTATAAAAGTTCTTGCGGCATTCAGATATGCATAATTTCTTTCATCACTACTATAATGTATGCATCTCTTAACGATGCTTTTTTTTTGCTTACATTGTCAATGGTATTTCTAGTGCCTGAAAAGGGACTATTGGCCAACGCAGTAAACAAATACATGAATTAATAAAGGTATTCAGGACGGACTAAACTACTACAAGAATGTGGTCAGGTGAGAAGGTGCACGAAATACCAAAGTCTGTAGAAATTAGCAAGAAAAGCAAGAGTGCTGACTAACATAAGACATATGAAAAAGCACATACACAGAGCATATGCAGATATAGGGGTAACACAGAGTCATGCACCCGCTCTTCTTAGAAAGTAAAGTCTGAATGGAGTGCTGCATTCTACCCAGTGTGATTTCTCATTTGTCAACTGAGGCAAGCCTATTAAGCAAAAGGGACTCTTTTCAGAACAACCCAGGAACTGATCCTGTTAATTTACTTTATCATGCCAACGAAGTTAGAAAGTGACCTCCCCCATTAAACTTAAATATCTTTTTCTTCTGCTGTAAATCAAAAGGCATGGAAATGCAACCATGTTCTGATTCCTTTTCAGCTACAATCAACTTTGTTCTTCTGTGACAAACCTTTAGTATTTAGGCAACCTGCATGAAGTAGTCTTGGACCCAGGAACATAGGCACAGAATCAGCACTGTGGCATAGAGAGATAAAGCCCTGACTATGACCCAGGTGACTAGAGTTTGATTAGTATCTCAGGCATCTGAAGCATGGACAGAGGAATGTGCATGCCAACTCTGGGTAGGACGGTATTTACTTGGATGCACCATGTGACATACAAGGGGTGATTTTCTAAAGGGTGAATAAGTGAGGAACATTTGATGAGTTTTTTGCAGAGGTGGAACAAGTTGCCACATATGCCCATTGTATGGTTGCCCCGTGGATAGCAACACGTGCATGCAGGGGAGGGAGTAATAGGTAAAGGCACTCCAAGCAGTAGTATTGCATGGACCCAGAATGCCTTGATTTCCTTTCCATCCACAACACTTATCAGATTTAGTTTGGGGGAGGCCAGGAGGAGTGGATAGATGTTGCAATCGAGGAGAGGAACCAGGGTCTATTGGTGGTCAACTGTGGGAGAGAAAAAAAAATAGGCACAGCATAAATACTTAACATGACAGATAAAGAGGTCCACCTATACAGTGCTAAAAGTGCTGAGCGAATGGGAGACATCTTACATCACAGGGTATGCACAGCAGACTTCGTGTTTGTGAATATACAAATTTTCTCTCAGAAAATAGAACATTTTCAGATACTTCTTGTTTTTCTTCTGTATTATAATCAGGAATAGTGGTTACTGCTGCCTCAACAATTTTGAGTGAATCTCTTTACTCATAAATGGTTTCCCCTGAGTTTGTACATTTTGTTTAATTATTTCTGAATGCAAAGTTTCTTCATGTTATCTATAAGGATAACTTACTATTTGTCAATTACCATTTCTGAAGGCCCACTTTTCCAAAACCCACAATATTAAAAAATACATGCTGGTCAAATGAGAAAACGAATACATCCCAAAACTGCCTAGTAAAAAATATCGGCAAATTGTAGTTCTCATATCTATCGTGCAGTTTCCAGTCCCATGTATAAAAGTTCTCGCAGCATTTAGATATGCATAATTTCTTTCATACTCCATGTATGCCTAAAAAAAAAATGATAAAATGTTTTAGCTATCAAGTCACTTGTTAAAGATGAAATAGCTAAGCCATTAATTATATACAAGTTCTCACTAGTCAGTTTCTGTTAAATGTTTATTTCCATGTGTTCTATTATTTATTATTTATTTATTTCAGTTTGATGACCGGGAAAAATCCACTGGGCCTAAAAAGAGCCCATTTTCAGTGGATGCCTGAGGAGAAAGGCTCCAGTAACAATGACAAACATACTAACATATATACATACAAAGCAAAGAAGTTGTACAGCTTTATGCAGCATTCTACAGTAAAATAAATCTACACTCTACAATAATAGTAATAAAATCTAGCAGCTGTATAGTCTAAAAGTCATTAAGAGTGAATTACAATTGAAATTTTACATTCTACAATAATACTAGTAAAAATCTAGCAACAGTAAAGTCTAAGGGTCATTAACAGTGAATTACAATTGAGGACGAGAAATTGTTGGAAATAAACTATTAACAGAATTTGGAGGTTAAGGAAGATGAAGGAGGGAGACTGATGTGAGTGCAGAGATGATGCACAGAGTTAGAAGGTAGGTTTTGATATAGGAGGGTCTATTTCAGAATAAACTAGGCCAATGCAGACAGCAGCCACGTTAAAATATAGAATTAATATAGCAGAGAAGTCCTGTTACATCTATCAGTATAAATTTTAGCCTGGTAAAAGTCCTGTGATTGTAGGTCTAATTAAGATGATATTTCAACCTTATATAAGTTATTTATTTTCATCACATTGTTGATTCAGAGCAGAAAATACTGAGGTGGAACTGTACACCACACTCAGGTCACATGTACTACACCTACAAGGAACTGTACACCACACTCAGGTCACATGTACTACACCTACATGGAACTGTACACCACAGTCAGGTCGCGTGCACTATACCTACATGGAACTGTACACCACACTCAGGTCACATGTACTACACCTACATGGAACTATACACCACAGTCAGGTCGCGTGCACTATACCTACAAACATGTCAGATGCATTGATGAGCCACTTTGTTTAAATTCATCCTATAGAATCTTGTGCATAACATGTACTTTAGCTCAGAGGGTGAAGGCAGTTTCACTTAAAGAGTTACTAATGAGCCTATGAAGTGTAGGACAGTTGGTTAGGTACTTCTGTCCACATGCTGACAAAGTGATATTTCTTTTAGTTCTTAATTTTTCTTTTTGTTTCAGATAATTTTCCCTTATTTATGTGCTCAAAGAGCTGATATACACCACATAGGTTCATAGTTTAGTACTAAGCTAACTGCCCTTGCGAGTCATTTTAAGCCTAGCCAATTATCCCTTGTGAGACTCAAACCCTGTACCTTGTGTTTGTAAGGCAAACACCTTAGTCATTAAGCCACCCATCCAACATATATATATATATATATATATATATATATATATATATATATATATATATATATATATGTCTAAAATAAATGTATTTTCTAATTTCTCTTGTTCTTGGTTGTGGCACTATTGCATACTGGGAGGACTGAAGCCCAGCTTTGAATTTTCACAGAGGTGCTTACTGAGTAGCATACTGGCATGGCATGTTCCATATTACAGCAAAACAGCAAACAAGGTGACACTGTATTTATCTGATCATATAGCCCATATCTTTTTTCTTGAACTTGAGTAGGTCTGGGGTACTATATCTCTTATAATTGCAAGCAGTGGCTCTCAGGCACTTTGACCTATTCTCTCTCTCATACAAACAAACATGTACAAAGCCATATGCCACCTATTTATTGCCATATCATTTTTATTGAAAATTTTACTCATATTCTTCAATTATATGTGCTAAAAGTTCGTTTAAAAAGCTTTATCATGTTTACTTTTATTTTGTTTCAGAAGTGTTTTTTTAGAATGCCAGGCTTGATCATCAAAAATAGTAATTACTGCTGTCTGAACATTTTAAATTAAATATATGTACATGTCATTAAAGTTTTCTCTTCTGTTTATATAGTTTTGTCAGGCCAGATATCTTTTTAAGTCTGTCATTCAGGAGCATTTTTTACAGTATTAAAAAGGTATGCTGTTCAGAAACATTTTCTTTTGGGAGGTGGGTAGGAAGGTCTACAGGTTTAAGGGAAAGAGCTGCATTCTGGAAACTGGTTTACAATTCCAAAAACAATATTGCAACAGTCCTTTAAACTAAACAGCAATAATTGTTTGATAATACATGATAATTCAACATTTAGTCAGCTTTCTAAGCATATATTACTTCCATGCATTGTTATGTTCGTCATAAAATTTGACAGTCTTATCAAACCTTTTTTCTGCAAATCCAAAATGAATGTCAAAATCACAAAAAATGGTCATGACAACTTATCACTGAATAAAATAAAAATAAAATAAAATCATTAGCATGTTTATTTTTCTGTCCCTTTATCATAGTGTTTTCCATTTAAAGTTGTGGCTTCCTGTGATAGCAGTATAAATTAAACTTTCCTGTAATATTTGATGTTTCATAAGCATTTTAGGTAAGCTCTTTACTGACTGTCTTTCAGTGAAATTATTTCCATTTCTCTTTGGATAAAGACACACACACACACACACACACACACATATATATATATATATATATATATATATATATATATATATATATATATATATATATATATTACAATACAGTTATCTTTATAGTACCTGGTCATTAAGTATCTAATATCATAACACTGTTCAAAGTTAACCATATTGACAACTATCTATTCTAAGTTTTCTAGAAAAAAGCATTTACCTACAACTGTTTCAGCATCTAAGCAAATACAACCTTATTCTTGGATTCACAGGCTAGTTTCAGATTTAATTATGGCAAAGATACTATCATGTTAGGTGTGTAGAATACATACATGACCAACTAGATCATGGTGGAATCACTGGATCAGTTTTCTTGGACCACTCCAAAGCGTTCTGTATTGTTGATGATGCAATGGTTTTCCTGTGGTTGAAAAGTGATATAGGAGAAAGACACTGATCAGTCAGGTTGAGCTGAGCTATTTTACTATTGGAGACCCTCAGGGTATTGACTAAGGTTATGCCTTTTTTCTTTATTTGTGAATGACAGTTTAATATTGCATCACAGCCAAAGTAGTTTGATTTTGCAACCTAATGCAATCACAATGGCCTTTGCTGAACTGTAGTCCTGCTTTCATTGCAGTTATGGCTTAACACTCTTTGACTGCAACTTAACCATAATAAAACCGAAACTATGCGTTTGCACATAAGAATCAAAAGCAGTATCATACTTGCATCATTATCCTAGCTATGGACAATTTCTGTACCTGTTTCCTACAAAGTTTGCATTACTTTGAGCCTTTTGGACAACCTACCAAATAAAAAATGAATCTCATTAAAACGGATTGGTCTCATCACTAATTAGTTATAGTCTTAAAGACATATATAAAATACTCTGTCCACACCCAGTCAAAATCTATGTAGGCATAGCCGGCCTTAGGCATAGGCCAACTAGGGGGCCACTTAGGGCGCCGCTGTAGCAGGGGTGCTTTTCTAGTATTTATTTGGTGCAGGTAGACCAGGATGGGGGCACCAGCTGGTATGGTAGGGGGCACCATGGAGCCCTTTTGCGTGATGGGGGCACCAGACGGTGTGGTAGTGGGAGCCGTGGAGCCCTTTTTCCTAGGGCAACAGTTGACCTAAGGCCACTCCTATATGTAGGTTTTACGTAGCCAAGTCACATCTCTTCCAGGGTACTTTTCTGTTTGATATTACTTTGTACTTACTCTCTTCTTGATGGGATAAAAACACAATCTGAATACTGTAAATAATTTTCAGTTGTACATTTTCTAATTTCATATTTGTTTTTGCATCCTCCCTTATATATATCATCATACAATCTACTGAAATCTTGCAATATGTTATTCAAATCTGGTCAGTGGCATTGATTTTACCTGATTAATGTTTAAGCTGGCACTCCTTCTGCATTCTAATATTTATTTATTTATTTATTTACATTTACTTACCAGGAAATTCCGACTGGACACAGGTCCCTTTTCAGTGGAGGCCCAGGGAGAAATGCTCCACAGAATGAACATGGTAGAAGGTAAACAATAACAATCAAGGTTGTTATACAGTAGAGGTGATAATAACATGGAGAAATAAAGGAGCAAATTAGGTACAACTGAGTAGTAAGCATTGAGAAAAAGAAGTAGTAAAACACAGAGCTACAAATTTTCCAAACAGTAACTAAATAACAATAATAATAGACCAAATGATAACTAAATCCTGAAAGGATTAACAGGCAGTGAATAATCTTCAGTTCAGTTTTATAGTGATAGAGGGGATACTCTATATAAATCTGGGAAAGGAGAAAAGGGTTTAAGGGGGGTTAATTAGTCAGGGTTTGGACAAGGACAAAGCCAGTGAGAGATTAAGTGAAATTTAAGTGCAGCCTTGAAAAGACTGCAGGAAGGAAGGGTAGTTATGGTAGTGGGAAGGTTGTTCCAGAGCTTGGATATAGCGCAGGAAAATAGTGCTTCACCTGCTGAGTTTTTGGCTTTGGTGACCTGGAGTAGATTTTTGTTGCAGGAGCGTAGCAGTCTGGAAGAGTGGTAGGGTTGGAGAATTGTATGGAGTGATGGAATTTGGAGAGGTGGTTTACTAGTTTATGAGCAAAGGTGAGTTGACTTTGGTGTAGGAGTTGTGAGAATTCAAGCCAGTCAAGGTCTCTAAGGGAGACACAGTGGTGGCTGCAGCAGAAGGTGCCAGTGGCAAATTTTTCGATTTTATGTAGCAGGCTTCGAGTTTGTTTAGGTCTGACTGTCTAAGATTTGTCAGTATGGGTGATGCGTAGAGTAGGGTGGAGATTATTTGGGAATTGGCGATAGAGATTCTTGCTGGTTTGGTGAGGTATTGGTGGCTTCTATATAAGGCACGCATTTTTTTGTAAACTTTATTTATTGTTAGTGATATGTGGGTGTCAAATTTAAGATTATTGTCTATCTGTATGCCAAGTAGTTTTGTGTGGACTGTTGGTAAAATGGAGGTATTATCCTTGGCTTGTATAGTGAAGTGTGGGGAGTTTGGGGTAGATTTGGAGGATTGGAAGATGAGGAGTTTGGTTTTATTTGGATTGAGGTGAAGAATGGCATTAGATAGCCAGCTTTCAACTGAAGAGAATGAATCTTGGGTGATCTGTTGTAGTTTTGTTAGAGTTGGGGCTGAGCAGATGAGGGTGGAATCATCTGCATACTGTATGAGGGAGACATGTTTTGTGGCAGTGTGCAAGTTGTTGGTGAAAAGGGAGAAAAGTAGGGGGCCAAGGATGGAGCCTTGGGGAACCCCTATATTAACAGGCAGGCGAGGGGATAGATTGTTGTCCCAGATGACTGATTGCTGGTGGCCTTGTATATAGCTGTAGAACCAGTTTGTGGCTTGTGAGGAGAAAGAGAGGTCGGATAGAGCAGAGAGTAGTAGATTGTGTGACACAATGTCAAAGGTTTTTGATAGATCTAGAAATACAGCAGAGGAGAGGAGGCCATTGTTTTTGTGATGGAGGATAGTGTTGGTGAAGAAGAGAAGAGCAGTTGTCGTGCTGTGGTGTGGTCTGAAACCATGCTGGGTATTGGAGAGGAGGTTATTGTTAAGGAGGAATTTGGAGACCTGTGAGTTGATGCATTTTTCAAGTATCTTGGAGAGGGAGGAAGAGGATGGCAATGGGGCGGAAGTTGGAGAAGTCAGTGGAGGGGCCACCTTTGTGGAGGGGAATGATGTGTGATATTTTCCATAGTGTGGGTACATAGGATTCAGATATGGAGCGGTTGATTAATATGGAAATAGGATAAGCTAGGACATCAGCTGCTATTTTTAAGTATTCAGAGGACAAGTTGTCAGCTGCTAGTTTTGTGGGTTTTAGTTTTGTCAGGAGTCTTTTTATATAGGAGGTGGGTACTGTGGAGAGAAAGAAAGTGGGGAGGAGTGGTTTTGAGTTGGGTGAGGGGGGATTTTTGTCTAGGGACGTGTTTTTTTGTTAGGGATAGAATGGATTCCATGAAGTGTTTGTTGAAGGAATCAGCAGTTCTACTGGTGGAGAGAGGGGTGGTTGGTAGGGGGGTGCTTACTTTTCCTGGGCAGAGTATAGAGTTAATTGTGGACCAGAATTACTTGGGGTTGTATTTGGAGGAGTTTAGGGACATCTGATAGAAAAGGGTTTTGGCTGCTTTTACTTGTCTTTTGACCTTGTTACGTAGTTCAAGGAAGAGTTGCCTATCTGAGGGGTTTTTAGTTAAGTGCCAGCGTTCCCATGTTTTATCCCTGGTTTTCATAAAGCCCCTGGTGTTTCTTTGAAGCCAGGTGGAGCTCTTAGTTCTGATTCTGGTGTTTCTCATGGGGGCATGGGAGTTAAGGATGTTGAGGAAGGTACTATTAAAGAAATGGATTGCTTTGTCTAGGCTGAGGTACTTTAGAGGTGACCAGTTTACATTCTGGAGGGAGGAGGTGAAGGAGTTGGGGTTAAAATTAGCTTTGTTGTGAATAAGTCTGGGGGTAATGGGTTTGCAATCATTTATGTGATTTTTTTAGTAGGAAGGTTGGTGAATGGTCACTGAGGGAGTCAGGTAAACAGCCAGCTAGGTAGGCGTGAGGGGCTTATTAACTAAGACCCAGTCAAGAATGGTGTGGTTATTGGGATTTTTATTGATCCTAGTGGGGGGTTGAATTAGCTGAAAGAAACCATGGAGATTTAGGTGGAGGGCTTGGTGGTTGCTGTTGCAGGATAGCCAATTGATGTTAAAGTCCCCAAGGATGATAGTTTCTTGGGGCAGGGAAAGATTGGCCCAGTCTAGTAGGTTTTCAAGGAGAGGTATATTTTGGCCTGGTGAGAAATAGCATCCTATAATGTTGATTGATTTCTTAGGATTTAATACAAGCTTTTAACATAAATAAAATAAGATTGCAATAGCTATAAACATAAAGAACTTCAAAATACCTCCTCCCCATCCAGAAAAAAGATTAATTAACCATGCCCCCTGGGAGTTATCAGCTTCTTTAGCATACGAAAGTTCAGCAACTTTTTGAATTATTTCTTGGTGACTACAGATAGCACTAGTATTATTAGGAATAAATGAGCAGCATTCCATTTTGCTGAGTATGCACATAACTCCTTTAGAAGCAATGGTGAAATTAAGTGTGATTCAGTTCTGTAGCACCACACTAAGAATGGCAGCCATTTCTTGAGTAATCGAATTAATTAAGAAATACGTTTAATTAATAATTAATGGACTCAAGGATGGAGTTACTTAAACTTTCTAAAAGCTTAAACAGTTTCCTCAGCTCTCAGATTTTACTGCTCCATAAGCAGATATGATTCCTCTTCCAGAAATAGCTCCATCATCAAGATCCATTTGAGCAAGTCCTTTAAAAGCAGTTTTTTGAACAGTATTATAATAACTCAGGAGACATCTATTTTCTCAGCTGGGTTTGGAATGTCTTTAATATCTCTCCTGTGATGAGTATTAAGAATCTTTCTTACAGGTAAAACCGCTGTATGTCATGATGTCATGTAGCTGGTATAACATGACCTATATAACAATAATCAGACCAGTTTGTAGGTAAACAGGGATAATCTTGATTTCCACAAATATAATAATACTCATACAATGGTGCCATACCCTGCCCTCCAGCCCCAAAATAAATTCTCTAAGTAAACTTGGAAGCACCATTTCCAACAAAAAGTGTTCCATCTTAAAGGCAGTAAACATGCCCATTAACAGTCATTCATAGTTGAAGCAGCATTACTGTAAAGGTGGTAGAAGCACATTTAGCCTTCTGCTTTTTTAGTGAGAAAAACAGTACAAAATTCAGTATGAAGCTCTGTACCAGTCACTGGTGTAGGGATCAATGGAATACCCCCATCACATGCAGGAGGTATATGCGTACAAACCCAGCCGTCACTAATATTGACAGTCTGTGCATAAGTGTACTAGGCAGCAGAAAAATTATTAAATCTAGGATGACATTCATTCTCGACTCAGTAATAACCAAATGCATGTCTCTATTTTTAGCAATGCATGTATGTCTATTAAGAAATGGTTCAGTACATACAGTTCCAATGATTACAGATGATGATGTACTCACAGTTCCAGATGACAAAAGGAAGCAAAATAAAATAATGATGAGAATCCCTAAGAAATTGCAAACATGGATGTTGAGCTGTTTTTCATAGTCCATATGAAATCAATCACAAATAATCTCCAACCAAAAGCATTGATTGCAGATGACTTTGCAAAAATTCTGTCTGGATAATACATTATCTATCTCATTGTCCAAAAGACATAATGAATCTTCAATGTTAGATTCAGAAGCAAGAAAAAACATTGTTGCTGAAGAAGAATCATTAAAGTTTACTATGGACCAGGATGAAGTAATAGAGTCACATGATTTTACTTCCTGATCTAGCACAAAGGGTAACTCAGCTGCATTCACTTCCGAATTCAATATGGATGTTGAATCTGAAACCAGTTTGGGTGACAAATATTTCATATTCAATTCCAGATTTGGTCCGGATGTCAAAACATCATTAGCTGTCACTTCCGGATGTAATGGGGTCCCTATTTTTTTTTTCATCTGGTTCTGCTTGTGATAGGTTATGTTGGGTTGCATGGAATGATGTCAATGTAGTCTTGGCTGCACTCATCATGGGGAGAGTCTTCTTATGTGACACATGGATCCAGGATGGAGGCCTTTACAATGGATGGCAGTGACAGTTGTCAGCAAAACCAAGTAGGGTCCCTTCCAACTGGGGCTGAGTGTATCTCTCCAGAAGTTAGCTTAATGTAGAGAAAAATCTTCAGGCTGCAATTCATGACTTTCTTGTTCTTTAGGTGATTGCATTGCATGTAGAACAGGTTTATGATAATTCTGCAAGACAGAACAGACAGATTTGCAATACAAGAAAACTAATTCATCAACATCTAGGAAATTCCAGATTCTAGGGAAGGGGTACAGCATGCATCTTCATGGGTCTGCCCATATGAATTTCATGGGGGATAGTTTTCTGTTTGTATTGACTGCACTTCTCATACTAAATAAAACTAAGGACAAAGCTTATGGCCACTTAAGACCAGTATCTTCACAAATTTTGGCTAAATGGTTTTTGGTTATCTGATCATTCCACAGATCCTGAAGCTTGTGGTCTACAAGAACAATGAAATGGCAATTTCACATTCAAAATTTTACATATCTGCTGTATTACTTAACTAGTAGAGTGAGTGCCCTAATCTGATTGAATGCAATAAGAAATCTCAACTCTTTGAATCAATTCTATTAGTAAATTATTACTTGCTGTTTTTGCATCATTTTATATAGAGATATGCCTCTATCCATCCAGAAAAAGGGTCCATAAATACTAAATTATATTTGAATTTCTGCACTTGAAAAAGTTCAATAAAGTCCAATTGTATGAAGAAAAATGGTCCCCAAGGCTTTTTTAGTGTTTGAAGAGGTGCAGGTACAGATTTAGAAACATTGTGTTCAAAGCAAACTGCACAAGTATTTACACAATGCTGAGCTACTTCTGGAAGATGAGAGGCATACTAGTCATAGGAAAACTGTTTTATTAAAGCACTTTTACAGAAATGAAAATATAAAAGGTAGGTTTGACCAACTGAGTTAAGAAATTTTGTGACACTACTAGTCACCTGTCCAGGTAGTGTAACACCAGGTCCGGAGACAGACTGCAGCCATTACTTCTCCATCTCATGCTTCCAAAATCCCCGTCTACGTTGGAAAAGATAAATCTCATGCAAAGAAATATTATTGTTAGTTTCATTTACCTGCTGCAAAAATAAAGCCTGAACAGGATAAGATGATGCGGCTTGACTTGCCACCATATCTGCAGATCTATTTCCCTTAGTTATAAAGGAATCATCATTTCCATATGTGGCACATTTAACCACAGCAACCTTCCTTGATAATAATAAGACATCTAATAAATCATTAACAAAAAGATAGCATTTTTAATAACAGTTCCTGCTGAAGTCAAATAACCTTATTCATTCTAAAGTGTCCCAAAATCCTGAACTACTCCATAAGAATAACACAAGCCTGATTTTTGCAAATCTTACAGCTTCAGAATTAGCTACAAGTTCAGCTATTTGAACAGGCACATTTATATTTAATTTTCCAGTTAACAAAATGACTTGTGTACAAACAGAAAAGGCTGCTACGAGTTCACCGTCATCTGTTCAAATACAGGAGCCATCCACAAAAAGAATTTGATTCTGCAATGGAACATCTTTTAAATCGAACTATGAATAAGCATATTGTTAAGAACAACTGCACATTTGTGAGGTTCTCCTTCATCTTCTGTAGGAACTAAAGAAGTGGGATTAAGTGGTTGATATCAGACCATCTGTAATGAAGGGTTATTAAGTAAAGAAAATTCATATTTAGAAAATTGTGTTTCAGGTAAGTATTGCCTTTTAGTCTTTAATAACAAGGCCTCTACGGAATGCAGAACTGCCACGTAAATCTCATGCCCAAGAGTTAGAACTGCCATTTTGACTAAGCACACCATCATGGCCACCACCCTAAGGCAGTGGAGGAAGGCTGCTGCTACTGGTTCAAGATTCTTACTAAATTAAGTGATAGATCTATAGTAGGAATATTCAACCTTTTTGGCTCAGCGGCCACTCACCATGCTTAGCGAGGCTTAGGGGTCCACATTATCATATCCAACATGTATCTGTCCATTCAAAACAGTTTGTTGCAGGACACACCAAGGGTCAGATAAAATACTTTGGTAGGCAGGATTGTGGCCCAAGGGCCACCTGTTGGACAGCACTGGTCTATAGCCATCGTTTCCATGTTGTGCTAATAATCCTAATACTACTTTTATTCCTTTCACTACAGAACAAGAAAGATCTTTTAGAATAGCCTGGATACCCAAGTGCAGGAAAGTTTAAGAATAATGTTCCCAATTGTACAAAAGTATTGAACCTGTGATTTCCACAACTGCAATTGGCCTTTATTAACCTTCAATCCTAACTCTGCTATTGTTGTCAGAAGGAAAATAGTATCCTATTTGCAGTCAATTTAAGCCAGAAGCAAACCATCCATTTATTTATTTACTTACTTATTTATTTATTGCATTTGTTAACTGGGAAAGTCTACTGGGCCTAGGTGAGCCCATTTAAAGCTCCACATAACATTAATAGTACATACAAGGAAAAGCACAATATACAGTGTATATACAGTCTCAATGCATGGAAGTAAATATTAAACACAATGGTACAAGTTATTTACAAACATTACACATCAACATTGTGTACAATGTGATCATTGAGGATGGAGTTAGTCAGGTAGGGTAGCAGTTTTGATTGTTACTTGTTGGAGTTTTTTAGGTGTAAGCAGTTTAATTCAGCAAGTCAGAGAGAGATCCTAAGTAGTGATATTGTAGGGGGATATAATAGTGGATCAGGTGGTAGGAGGTACTGTTTTGGCACAAGAAGATTGCCAGAGAGAAGGGAGGTGTGATCTGAGAGACTTCTTAAAGGGAGCAGGATTACTGATTGTTCTGACAGAAGGTGGGAGAGCAATCCATAGTTTTGAGACTGTAAAAGAGTATAGCATTTGACCAGCTGCAAGGTTAGGTTTTTCAACTTTCAGCATCATTGTGTTTTTGGATCTTAGTGGCCTGTTAGGGTGATATGTAGTCAATAAGGAGGAGAGGGAGGGGCAAGTTGAAGGGTTGTATATGAGTTTATGTGCAGTGGTTAATTGTGAATAAGTGAGGTAGTGTGGGAGTTTGAGTCAGTTTAGCTGTTGTAGAGATAAGCAGTGGTGTGCTGAGTTTTTTGAATTTGTTACAAATTTGGCAATCTTGTTGTAACATGAGTCCAGTTTGGTTTTGAGGGAGGACTGGATATTGATGAGGATTGGGGCACCGTATAGTAGAGATGGTAGCAGTAATATTAAGGTAGTATTTGTGTCTATAGAGGGTACCTAATTTTTGATCTATTTTTTTGATGTTGCTATGCATATGAAGGTCAAATGTTAGATTTTCATCAATAATAACTCCTAGCGGTTTGGTACTTGGAATGACTTCAATGAGAGTATTATTATGGGATTGGACAGAAAAATCATTGTTGTTCAGAGCAGTAGTTTTTTGGGGGGAAATATTAGAAGTTTGGTTTTATTGGGATTTAGAGCAAAATGGCTGTTTGACATCCAGGTTTTATTTGTAGTCAAAGCATTTTGGGTAAGAAGTTGTAACTCAGATATACATTTGGCAGTGCAGATGACCGCCAGCAATCCGTTGTATGGCAAAATGACCTATCTCCCCAACTACCTGGCTCTATTGGTGTTCTCCAAGGATCCATCCTTGGACCCCTACCCTTGTCTATTTTCACCAATAATCTAGCTTCTGCCACCAAACATGGCACACTAAAACAATATGCAGATGACTCATCTGCTCAGCCCAGTCCCTACCTGAACTGCAAAAGGTCACACAGGATGCCTTTTCCTCTGTTGAAACTTGGCTATCCGATGGCCAGTTAATACTCAACCCAAACAAAACTAAACTCCTCATCTTCAAACCCACCAAACATACTCAAAACAAATCTCACTTTAACATCACAGCAAAAGACAACCCCACTATCCACCCAACAGATCACATCAAATTGCTAGGAGTTGAAATAGACAACAATCTCAAATTTGATATTCACATATCCATGACCATAAAAAAAGTCCACAAAAAATTAGGAGCCTTATACAGAAATAAGCAACTCCTTACCAAAGCAGCTAGGATTTCAGTTGCAAATTCGTACCTTATCTCCACCCTACTTTATGCCTCTCCAATATATACCAACCTAAGGCAATGCGATCTAAATAAACTCAAGGCCTGCTACAACAAAATCGCCAAATTTGCCACCGGGGCATCCTACCGCAGTCACCACTGTCTCTCACTTACTGAACTAGGTTGGCTAGAACTCCTTCAACTCCTTCAATGGTATCAACTTGCACTCACCCACAAACTGGTAAACCATCCTGTAAAGGTCCCATCCCTCCAGTATCTACTCCAACCCTATCTCACCACCAGACCGCTACGATCCAGCAACAAAAATCAATTACAGGTTACTACAGCCAGTAACACTGCTGGAGAAGCACTATTCTCCAGTGCTATAGCCACATTATGGAACACCCCCCCCCCACAATAACCTCTGTACCATCATGCACCCACGTCAAAGCTTTACTTAAAGCACACCTAAAAACATGCTGGCTATGCCCTTGTAACTCTCCCCTCTAACTTCTCCATCTACCCTCTACCTCTCTTCCACCCCACAAACTACATTTGATTACAACAAGCTCTGATACTTCCATTCCTATCTACTTATTATATGGCAGTAACTTCTTATTGTAACAATTGTTAATATCTGCTATGACTTTGTGGATAGAACAGATGCTAGTTATCTACTGAATGTACTATGTTCTTCATCTGTAACTATGTTTGTAATATTTTAATTGCTAGGATTCTTCATCTGTAACTATGTCTGTAATATTTTAATTTGTGGAGCTTTTCTCCCCAGGCCTCCGCTGAAAATGGACCTGCATCCAGTCGGACATTCCCGGTCAACAAATGTAAATAAATAAATAATAATAAATAGAATCATCTGCATATTGGATAACTGTGCCACTGGGTAAAGGTGGTATGGACGTTGTTAATGAATATATTGAAAAGGAAGGGACCTAGTACAGATCCTTGAGGTACACTTGTGGTTGTGTTGAGAAAAGGTGAAAAGGAGTGTTGCCATTTGGCGGATTGTTGCCTATTGATGAGATAGTCTGAGAGCCAGCTTCGAACTTCATGATTCGATATTACATTGTTCGAACTCCTGTGAGTTTGATGATGTAATATAGACCCTTAGCAACAGGGGTGTACTTTACTAGACAATATAGGCTGTACCTCTGCCTACCTTATATCAATTATGAAATAATCTCAAAACATAACAAATAAACAATGATAAATTCAATCTATGAGCAAGTAAGCAAAAGAAAAAAAAATCAAAAATTATGGAAAAAAAGAAAAAAAATGGTCCCTTGGACTAAATTGCTTTTGACAGTATGAGTGATTCTGGGTTTATCTTATATGCATAAGGTACAGAATTTAATTCTTACCTTTGGGATGAGAAATTTGGGTAGAGTTAAAATGGCCCACAAGGGTAGATAGCCTAGTACTAACCTACGAATTTTGACACACACAACACACACACACATACACACACACACACACACACACATACATAAACACATACACATACATAAACACATACACATACACAATTCTTTTGTTATTGCACAAAACAAACCATGAGAGGTATATATCCAATTATTATACTAGTCATCAATAATGGAAGTGCCTGAACTAAAATTAGCTTCATTTTAATTAAAATGCACATTTTATAAAAGCTCAGTAAAAATCTTAAATATCAAATACAATAACTATTTATATACTGTATTACATATACCTATGCTATTTTATGATACTCTCCAGCTGCTTAAACAGCAAAGGAAGAAGAAAAGTTTCCAAAGCCCTACACCAATTTGTGGCACAGACATACAGTATAATACTTGGGCAGCACAATTTGTTATTCTTTTGATCTGCAATAATTGTGATTATTTCAAGGTACTCCAATTGAGACTGCAAGAAGCATATTAAGAAGACAGACTACAGTGAGGCTCCATTTTTGATTGGACAAAGTCATTTTTGATTGATTTTTCTCCTTAGTTCAGCTGGACAACAAACAGACTTTCAGAGTATTAAGCAGCATCTGCTGAATACTTAGCCTGGCCTCTGACCCTACCTCTCAACTGTCCAGATTATTGCAGAATGACCAGATTTTCACCTCATAAAATATGTGGTTTTCTGTCAAATCGATTGTTGAAATCATGACATACACTCGTGTTTCAGACTTTCATTTTCTTCAGAAAATGCATACTAATACAAATCCTGTTATTCTAACAACTTTCTAAGTTTAAACTTTATAAGGACACTGTTTAATACCTGTTCCTGTTTTGGTGCCTTTGACCCCATTATTTTAGGTTTTGTCCAGATTTCTTGTGCTAAGGAGTTGAGAGGTAAGCCACCCCACCCTCAACACTGCTTTCATGCGAGGTAGATATTTATAGATGTTACTTTTTTACAATGACCAAGAAGAGACTAGTAATATTAATTTGGAGGGTGTGGGTGGCTCTCTCCCCACATTGGTAATACAGGGGAGCTTGCCCCCCTTGCAAAAAACACTTACATTTTGGTGAGCCTGATCATCAGGGGGTTTAATTTTCAGTGAGTCATAGTGGAAATTTTTACTATATCCTTGTTTTAAAATAAAGAAGAACATACATTAAAATTATGCTTGGTTTTGTCGCATTCCTGTCTGTCTAGAAGTGTAGCTGCATTGTTTGCTTTATTTCACTAAATATCATGATAATTCCTTCAGTAATTTGCCCATGTATGCACAAATACTCAGATGACACAAAAATGAATCATTTCCCCCAGTAATCATTTCAGTAATTTCTCCATGCATGCACAAGCACTTGGATCACTAGTTTGTCCAAGTATGCACATAGGTTCATATGTTCATAGGTTGGTACTAGGCTGTTGGCCTTAGGGCCTATACAAGCCTAGCTATAACAATTCCCTGGATATTTCTTCCCACAATATTTACTTCCCTGGACCCCTGTCTAGCAGGGCGACTGACATGATCCCCTGAGTGAATTTCCTATCTCCCATCCAATTGTCAAGGTTCCTTTTGAAGAGGGCCAAGGAGGCACTCTGCTTGACATGTATGGGCAGTCTATTCCAGAGTCTGGGAAGTCTCTGGGTCAGGAACCTATCCCTCCAGCATGTTTTGTTCATTGTGATGACAAGGTTTAGATTCCTGGAGCATGTGGCTCTGAGGGATTGGGATTTATTTAAGTGGAGCATGTCCAACAGCTCAGGGTTTGACATGGCCTTGTATGTTAAGCAGAGATGGCCTCTGAGTAGACGATATGCCACAGAGTATAGCTGGAGGTTTCTTAGACGGTCAGCATAGGGCATCTGCTTTAGGCCTGTGATGCTTTTAGTGAGATATTTCTGTGACCTGTCCAGCTGTTGCAGATGTCTTGTGAGGTACATACCAAATGGGACATTGTACTCTATAATGGGTCTAATGATGGATGAGTACAGTGGGACAATGACCTCCTTTTCTCTGGATGAAAAACCCTTAGTGATGAGGTGTGTCACATAGAAGGATTTCCTGACTGTTATGGTGATGTGATTATCGAAGGTGACATCACTGTCCACCTGTGTCCCTAAGTCTCTCATCACACTTTCAGTGATTAGTGTACTGCCACCTATGTGGTAATTCATGGGTACATGTTTTTTCCCAAAGGGGATAACTATACATTTCTTGGCATTAAGCTTGAGCCCATGGATCTGGCACCAAACATCTGTTTCTGTAAGGCCATTTTGTAGAATATCCACATCATTTGGGGATTCAATAATGGCTCCCAGTTTGCAGTCATCTGCGAACTTTGTTAGCCAGAGTCCCTTAGTGTTGGCCTGTACTTCAGAAAAGTAGATGCCAAACAAGAGTGTTCCCAGGACTGAACCCTGAGGTACTCCACTTGTCACTTATCTAGAGCTGTATTTAGAGTTGGCTACTTTTACAGTCTGGGTTCTATCAGTAAGCCAGTTAGCAACCCATTAAGTGACATAGAGATTTATGCCCAGCTTAGTAAGTTTATCTATGATTCCAGAGTGGGGGATGGTGTCGAAGGCCTAGGCGAGAGCCAGATAAGCTGTGTGGACCGCCTTACCCTCAGCCACAGCTCTGGAGACTGATTTGAAGACGTCAGTCAGGTTCAGGAGACATGATCAACCCTTCACGAACCCAAACTGGGTGAGGTCCAGTGTTTGAAGGTTGCCAATGTCTTTGTTTATAAGTTCCATGATAATGCATTCCATACCCTTGCAGACCAGGCTCGTCAGACTGATGGGACGGTAGTTCCTGGGATCCAAGTTGGATCACCCCTTGTGGAGTGGGATAACTGTAGCTGTGCGCCACTCAGTGGGCACGAAGCCTGAGGTGAGGCTATGATTAAACATGACACTTAGGTGAGGTGCCAGTTCATTTTGTAGTTCATGTAGTACACAGCCCGGGATGTCATCTGGTCCCATGGATGCTGTATTCTTAGCTTTGGAGAGTGCAGTTTCTACCTGTATGACCGTGATTACCGGAATTTGGCAATCTTTTGGTATTGACATGGGCCCTTTAGGGGGTGAAGTTGGCACTAAATCAATCTGCCAGGATATTGACAATATCCTTGGGATCAGTATATTTAATGCCATTCTGTTGTAGCTCGGAGCAGATCTGAGCATTGCCATTTAGATTCTTGCCATAACTATAGAATGCCTTGTGGTTGTCTTTGGAATCTTTGGCAATTTTATTTTCGTAACTAGCTTTTGAGGATTTTATGAGGAATCTCAGCTTCTTACTGAGGCTGATGAGGGAGTTTTTTGCATCCTAGGATTTTCCTCTTTTCTGCAACAGTTTCTTCCTTCTGTTGTATAGTTTGTTTATAGCAGGGGACCACCAGATTGGCTTGCTTTTTTACATTATATCATGTGATATTTTATATTATCTGATAATTATCAAGTTTTTTATAGTGTCATTAATAGTTTTTCATTTATATAAGTTTTGCATTGAGCCTCCATTCTTATTATGGTAGTATTTTTTTGTAAATTCTTGTTTTTTATGAATGAATGATTGACACACACTTTGCAATATTGCCATCTACTGGACTTAATAGTACATTGCTTTTTACACATCTCAGTGTTTTTTATGAATTGATATGTATATTCAGCGTATATATTTGCATATCTTTATTTTTATTTATTTGTAAGAACACTAGGCTACATTTTAGAGCAATTTTAGGATCATCTTATGTGTTGACATTACATTTATGCATATTTTTCTAATGGTCCGATTTTTAATCCTGTGATGTTTCATTTTATATTGTTTTTAAAGTATAGTTAAAAGAGTTCTCAGTTAGATGTGTAAGCCTATTGGCTGAGTTTGTTTGCATGATGGATTACATTTTTAAATTCTACTATATTAATCAGGAGCTTGATGTATGTTTTATTGATGTCTGATGAGGCGCCCATTTCAGGACACAAAAGCGCTTACTTCTTAAGTTTTGGTGAATAAAAATTCTTTGCACCCAAACCATGTTTGTCTTGTTTTTGGAAACATTTACTAATATACGGAGAGGTACTTTATCCCTCAGCACATTCTTTGTTCAGGTGTTTTATTGACCTACTGATTCTTCACATGATGCCATTGTTTCTTTTGTGGGATCTGTATAGAGTGGACAGTGGGATTTTGCTCTTTCCCTGCTATTTTGCAATCTCAGAACTGATAGTATATATAATTACCAGGTGTGGGGGGGGGGGCAAAGCTCACTACATAGGGCTGTTTTTTTTGTTATTTTTTATTTCAGTTTTGAATGTGCAGAGGCTTGTGCTCAGTACATGCATACCAGCATGCTGATGTAGTCAGCTTTCACCATTTGTGGCTGATGCAGTGTATGCCAATGTAATGAAATTTAACCATATGTACATATATATATATATATATATATATATATATATATATATATATATATATATATATATATATATATATATATATATATATATATATATATATACATATATATATATATATATATATATATATATATATATATATATATATATATATATATATATAGATATATATATGTGTGTGTGTGTGTGTTTGTGTGTATG